>NW_027437194.1:15372500-15440000 GCF_033239565.1 Halichoeres trimaculatus | reverse complement strand
TGCTGACATCTCACATTAAAACACACACACCCACACACGCGCGCGCACACACACGCGCACACACACGCACACTTTTTACAGAAACATCTCTTTCTTAAGACCTTTACATATGATCAACTTCTCACTTAACAGTTCACACCTGGTTTCCTCTGATTGTCTGTAATAGCAGCACACTGTTGAATCTCTGCTAAACAAAAAGTCTAAGGGGGGTGATAATAAATAAATACATGATTGAAAAGTGAAGTGTCACAACATTCAAACATCAGAATGAGACGAGAAAAAAAATCCTCTGAGTGTGGCACTTTGTTTTTTTACACAGTCATGATAATAAACATGAAATGCTTGTTTCTCACATACTGAGTTATTGAACTATCAGAGTGTGAAGTAACTGCTCTACATCAGTTTGTCTTTCAAAAGAAATAAAAACTTTCCAGATTTAATATCAGCTGGATGGGATAAAAAATCAACTGGATGGGATTTTAGCTCAGTCAGCCAAACTGGAAAACATCCTCTCTAACACACCACATCTAAAAATCCTTATTTCTATGAAACTACAGACTTAAATAACAGTACCCCTAAATCTCTATTTTTAAACTAGTCTGGATGTACATAAGGCACTTCAAAGGGATGCTGAGGTAAACCCTTGTTCTATAAACAGAGTAACTGCACAGTTAAAAGTCTTTAAAAGTTAAAACTTCCTCAAAAAATGATGAAATTACATTAGCATCACGTGGTTATTCCAGTATCACAAATCTTTGACTAGAACAGATATTTTTTCCACTGTGAGCCTGAAATCAATTCTCATGGAATAAGTCCCTTCTTGGTGGTTGAAAAAAGTTTTGAGCACCTTATTTCAAACATCTCTGATTATTAAAATGTAACAAGTTTTTAATGTCTGTAGATGTCTTCATTCTGCATCAGACAAATAGGCTGCAATGTTTGCGCCGTGTCAAAGTCTGTCCTCTCACATTTCTTGATTTTGTCCCTGTGAAAACTGTCTTTGCTGTTTTGTTCAGAATAAATCCCACTTTTGTCTTTTCAGCAGTATGTCATTCACTACTAGATTTAATTAACAAAGACAGTTATTTCAAATTGAAAACAAAACACACTGCTTGTCTGCCTTTCTTTCAGTCACTGGGTTTGTATTATTGTGTAACTTGACGGACTGAAAAGAGTTCATTCAGCTCAGCATGTTAATTTTCTTACACACAGTGAAACAGTTCCAGTCTGGGTCTGGTGAGTTCACTTGTTCTTGTGTGATTGGAGTTTAAATATTCAACTGTGATCCAACACAAAGAAACAAAACCATCGACCAAAAACTCCCGTGCTGTGTGGAGTAAATTCCAGTTTCTGTCAGTGTAGTCTGGTGTGTGTGTGTGTGTGTGTGTGTGTGTGTGTGTGTGTGTGTGTGTGTGTGTGTGTGTGTGTGTGTGTGTGTGTGTGTGTGTGTGATTGTGTGTGTGTGTGTGTGTGTGTGTGTGTGTGTGTGTGTGATTGTGTGTGTGTACAGAGACTGTGATGTAAGTGGTCATCTTCCTCTTTAACAAACAGCTCTATCTTTGTAGGGATCCTTTCTGTAATTCTTTCAGACCCTTGGAATAAGAACCTGAGCCTGTTAAAGACCCAAACAAGGCTGCAAAAACTGAAATCTTTGAAAGTTAATGAATTTAAGTTAACTATTTTTAAGAAAAAGTGTCCCACTTAACTAAATGTGAGGCAGAGTCACTTGACAGGTCTAGATAAATGTCTTATTTTAAAATATGAAAAGACAAAAGTGAAACCTGAATCCTTGGTAAAGAGTAAAATATGTCCTGATGGCGTTAGAAACATATGCTTCTTAAGTCTCTTGAATTGAGATAATATTCTTATTTCAAGAAATTTGACAAAGTTTTTGTATACATTGTTAGGTCTAGTCATAGAATTTTACTGAAACCTAGCTTTTGTGTTTTAAATCAGACCAGGTGACTGACATTCTTATCATGTGCCCTGCGTCCTTTGCTCTGAAGAGGAGAGGGATGACCCAGTTTGTTGTCAGCACTCAGCAAAGAGGCCTCCCTGATGGTACGGAGCTGCATGTGTGATATCAGGATGTGTAGCTTCAGTATTACTGCAGATACTTGAAGAGTTACTCTTGAAGTATAACACTACAGATTTTGACACTTCGATATTTTCAGCACAAAACATTTCTCCCAGAGACAAAAGCAAGTGATTCACACCTGTTTATAAAACCTGCATTAAAGGAAATCTCAAACCTTAATTGAAATTTTGAAAAAAAAAAAAAAAAAACAGAAAAAGACTTGTATATTATTAATCAACTTTTAAAAGTATTTTAACTTTGCATATTACCCATTTAATTACCATTATTCACAACTTCTTCCCTGATGAAACTTTTCCTTTTTTTACTGTAAGTGCTGCGGTTAATCCCTGAATTTGCACATTTTTATGCTGTTTTCAAGCTTGGATAAAACCTGGTTATTGATGAAGAAAGACTTTCAGATGCTACTTAAAATAACTCTCATTTCCTTCATTAGAACTTTTCATTAACATATTAACGTCTCAGTCAACTTCAAAGGCTTCAACACTGATAAGTGTAATCTTGATATAATTAATTTGTCGTGGAACGTTGTAACAAAGAGCAAAAAGTTAGCTTAAAGATGACCTCAAACCCTGACCTTGGTGGATTTGATCTTTTTTTTTGTCTGAGATGTCAATAAAAAAATCAACAGAGTTCCTTTTTTTTAAAAAGAAAAAAAAAGAAGAAGATAACTCAGGATTATTACAGAGCACATATTCATCATTCATCATCATCATTCATTCATTCATTCACAGAAGACGGTTTCCCCTCAGACGTCAGGGTTTCACAAACACGATTGTAGGCTCACTGGTTGAATTTAAAAAGCTAACTTTGTACACACACACACACACACACACACACACACACACACACACACACACAAACACACACACTCAGAGTTTATAGCTTTCTGTTCCCGCTGACGATGCTCTGGTGGATCGTGTCTGTCAGAGGAATGTAACTCTGCTGTTGAGCGTCCAGAACAAACAGAGGGTCGGATATGGTGGACGGGTCGAAACCGCTCTGAACCAGCTGGAACTTCTGCTGCTTGAACGTGCTCGTCATCTCCATCACCTCCTGAAAGACACAGCACCATCACAGTCTTTGTTTTTGTGGCTCATAAAGAGAAATCAGTTATTGCTGGATCTGTTTCTTAAATACACAAAAACTCCTCACAGGGAGTGAAATGAAAAACATGCAGTTTGGACGTGAGACAGGACAAAGCATCACACATCAAAAACATCACAAAACTTGACAAGGAGGTGGCCATGCATGAGGAGAAAACTGTATGATGTGTTTGCTTGGTCTTTAACAAATGGAAAAAAAATATTTCATCCCTTATTGTAGAAATATTAACAAAATAACGAGTGAAATTAAACCTCTTTCTTAAGGGTGCCTGGTCTCAAACTGAAAAGCTGCCAGTACATTTTTTTTTTTTTTTTGGTTAAATAACAAGACCGAAAAAAATGTCATGCTCTTACTAAAGCAGTCAGGGTGAATGAAATCGCTGACAGTTTTCTGGTAAACTCAGGATTTCTTTAGTTTGGAAAGACACATCAGATGAGTTAAGACTTGAATACATAGGATAGAATCCAGACCTGAATCCTGATGAAGATTGGACGGGCGTACGCTGGCAGTTCCCTCGTCACATGATCAAAAAGTTTCTTTCCATCGAAGGTGAAGCTCGGTCTGAGGATAATGGACGCCATTCCAGCTCTGCCCTCGTGTCCTGATTAAAAACATGTTTAATTAAAAACCTGCTCATCATTAGACACCTAGCCTGGTCTCACTTTGTGTGATATCACAGTGATAGTCACACCCTGGGTTCTTCTTTCAGCATAATAAGAACAAAGCACTTCAAACACTGACCTGGTACTTCCACTCCATACACGTTAGCTTCCTGTAGAAAATCCACCTGACCCAGAATCTCCGTCACTTCTGTGGTTGCTACGTTTTCACCTTTCCACCTGAAACCACAGAAACACCTTGTTCATTCAATAACAGTGTGTTCATGCACTCCCAAATCTGCAAATCCTGATTCCAAAAGTTAATGATGCTTCAAATGTGTTCAATAGGTGACAAGTCAGGACTGCAGGTATGCCACTTAAGCACCTGGACTCCTCTACCACAGAGCCATGCTGTTGTAAAACCGTCAGAGTGTGGCTTGGCTTTTTTTTTCTCTCTATAATATAACAGGTCTACTCTGAAAAAGACGTCAACACCATAGACTGTATATAGAGTGGACAGTGTGGCTTCACCATTTATCATTGTATGGTTTTGAAGCCAAATTTCCCCCGTCACAGGCGCAGCCATTGTAGCAGTTTGCAGCCAGATTCTGCGCAGTAGAGACAATGAGGGATTCTGGGAGAATCTGAGTGGAGCTGGGTGACAAAAATAATATTTTTTTTCTTTCGAGAGTCTAATCACTTCCTGACTCTACCTCCCGACATATTTTACAATCCCCGAAAAAAATACACATGAAAGGCAGCTGTCAATCATCGTTGAACGTTACATAAACCTTGTTTTTAACCTTGTATAACTAATGAAAACAAAACTTTTCAGAAAAAAAGAGGACTTGATTACAAGACAGCCAAATGATATCTTCAAATCACCACAACAATCAGACGTGAGAAACATTTCTAACAGGTGTATTATTTTTTTTAAGTTTGACCACAGCCCATCTGGAATGACTTGGAAGACGGATATTTTGACCTATACTGCAGCCAGCCACCAGGGGGAGCAGTTTTTGTGGAGACTTCACTTCAAGCCCTGCAAGCGGGAGTCCTTTTTTTTTTTTACAGTCTATGGTCAACACATGTTGCCCAAAACCTGTTTTTACTGTTCAGTATTAACGGAGCCTTCACAGAGGTTTTAGGCTTCAGTGGACTCTCATGATCCTCATGTCACCAAGGACACTGGCTTTGAGCAGTGAGCTGAAAACAAGATGGCTGTTGCTTCTCATCTTAAAAGCAGAAGACACAAAGTCCATGGTTTCCAAAATGAATGTTAAATCTTGATTCATCAGACCAGGGCACAGTTTTCCACTTCAGCTCAGTCCACCTCTAAGAGGCTCAGGTCCAGAGCAGTCTTCAGAGTTCCTGGATCACGTTTATATTTGTTTCATCTTTAACCTTCATACATGAACACAGCGATAAACTTTGTTTAAAGGCAAAAGCTTCTTTGAAGTGTTTTGAGCCCATGCAGTGGTTTCCACCACAGAGTCATATCTGTTTTTAATGCAGTGCTGCCAGAGGGCCTGAAGACCACGTCCCAAGTGCTGGTTTTGGTCCTTGTCCCTTTTCCACAGAGATTTCTGCAGAGTCTCTGAATTTTTGATAATACTGAAAACAAAATCCAGTTATTCTTTGTCATTTCACTCTGAGGAGCATTCTTCAGAAGCTGTTGAACTATTTGCTCACACAGTCTCTCACAGAGTGGTTAACCTCTTCCCATTTAATTTAAACCCAGTCATGTTACTGACCCGATGATAATTAACCTCATGAGTTTGGAGAAGTTCCTCCTGCTGATTTTTGTTTTTAATTACTCAACCCTTTTCTGTTTTGTTGTTCCCAAAGTACCTCCTTTTAAACTCGTCCATTCAGATTCTTATTTGTCCTGGTCATGGGTATCACTGGCTCAACCATCTCTCAGGAAGTGTTTTTTATTTAGTATAAAGACATGAAAGTACCTGAAAGTGTCTCCCACTCTGTCTCTGAAGCAGATAAAGCCGTCCTGGTCTTCAGACATCAGGTCTCCAGTGTTGAAGTAAGCGTCTCCTTTCACAAACACGTTCCTCATCAGCTTCTTCTCCGTCAGCTGCTTGCTGCCGGCATAGCCAAAAAATGGGCTGGTGGCGCTCACTTTGGACAGCAGCAGACCCGTCGCACCTGGCAGGTAAATTTAACACGGAGTCAGGAAATATTCTCAGGACATAAATCAACGACAGAAAAAACTCATTCACTCTTACCTTTTTCTACTCGCTGACAGAAGCCGTGGTGATCTTTCACTGGTTCATCTTTCACCATGTCATACTTCACCAGGTCATATTTAAACAGAAGCTGTCGAAAAATCAAAGAAGATATTACTACAGCAGGACTTAATCATTCATAAAACAATTATTAACTAGTAAACAGCGGGTGAATTATCTTTTAAGGATGATTTTGACATTTAAGTGCAGTTCCTCTACTGTCCACTAGAGGTTGTCTCTTTTTATTAAACCAGAACAAGTGTCTTGTAATGCAATGTTTTTGTAACTTAAGTTTTGTAACTTTTTATGACCCAGGAAAGACACGGTCTATGAATAGTCATGGTGGGAGATTAGTGCTAAATACACGAGCGGTGTGTTTTGTAACTCCTCTGATTAGTAGCAGATCTGAAAACAAGCTTTACTGAAGCTAAACCTCTGAAGACGCTCTCCGGTCATTCCTCTAACCAACTCACAGACTTAGGCACTAATCTCCTCAGCTGAATACTCAGATTTGGCGGTCTGCTTGGACACGCTTTCCAAGATTCAGCTGAGTCAGAACCATCTCATGCCTCACAGGTTCAAGAAGAAGAAATTATCACCAAAGGCTCGAAATCACTTTCAGATCTGTACAGGAAAGAACGATCATATTATACAGCGTTTAGAGAATCCTGTGCTTCAGTCAGTGTTACATTAGATTACATTATGTTACCATGAGATGGATGTTGTATACATCACACATCACAAATCAAACATTGAGTATCGTTCTAGGAATAAAAGACGGTAAAATAACTTCTCCTATTGTTTCTCTGTTTCATATTTCTATTTCTTTCTTCTGTGCTATAAATAACCTTGGACTGGTTTCATAACAGAAATAAAGTGATGGGATAGGTGGTGTAGGGGAGCCACTGGATTGTCCTAAGTTTCTGAATGCATCATTCCTGAAGCTGGAGCTCAGTTACCTTTGGGTCGTCATCACAATGCTTACAATGCTTACACTGTACAGGGTTCATACTTTTCCTCAGACATTTTCTAACCCCAAACATGGCTGTGAAAAAATAAAGCAAGTTATCTTTTTGTCCAAAGACTGTAGAATTCGTTGGCTATACGAGATTGCCTGTGCCTCTAAGAATAAAAGCCAATTTTTCAGGTATTCTAGTGCCTGTCAGTTAGTGATCAGCAACTTTCAGCTCAGTCGTCTTTTTCCTTACTGCACTGTTTAAAGTCCCATAAGCAGCTTGAGGACCAACAGGTTTAAGAGATAAATTCATCACTCTGATTATGTCTTCAAAATAAACTCTGCTCACTCCCCAGAAGAGGGCCTGTTGATCTGTTCGTGGTGAGATGCAGTTTGACTGTAAATAATAAATAACACAGAGGTTTCACTCTGGCTTACTCCATCTGTATAAACCTGGAAAAGAAACTGATTTCATTCTGATTTCTTGTAATCAACAGGTCTTCAGTTTGCTGAAATAACATTAGAAGATTTGCCAAAAGTCATGTTTGATCAGGTCTGTCTTCAAGAGGAGAAAAATACATTTCAAATGTTTGTTGACTGGATTCATCATTTCTGAAGCATTATGAAGAAGATCTGTGTCTCAGATTGTTGGCTGCTCTTGTATTCAGATGTTTGCTTATAGAGAGAAAAATAAATCGTCCTCAGATAACTGCTGATGGCAGTGGGCACAACACTGGATTGTGATCCTCCTGCGTTTTCTCTCCATACAGACTGTTTCTCCTTTTTCTAAACGTGTTATGCTGTATAAGCTGTTGTTGCTGATAATTTAAAGATCCAGTTATACATTCAAATCAATAAGTTAAAGAATGACTGAATGCAGCACATTTGGATTACACTGTTCCATAGTGTTATTTAAATGGTATACAGTAAATGTGTAATAAACATAATATAGTTTTGTTTTTTTGTTTTTTGTTTTAAATAAAATAAATCATACGTACTGGGCTACACTTGGTCTCCAGGTATTTATAGATCTGTCTGAAGGTTGTGCATGTTAATGGTTTTAGTTTATGTGTGGATGTCTGATACTGACCCCTCAGAGACCGTCTAATTGAGGTCACTGTAACCATCTTGTATAATACAGGACCTGCAGATCTCCTCTAAGCTGTTCACCCCTCCCCCTCCGGTTTACCCAGATCACCAGGTGCCTGCAGGATGTGACCTATGAGCGACATGAGGTGTATCCACATCTTAGAGAAAACCTACACTTGGTACACCATAACATTTAAAGTAGCCTACATCTTTAATCCAAGTACGTATTTGAAAAAAATTAATCACACACTGTTTCTTTAATGATGACTTTTTACTTCATTATTTCCCCTCTCTTTATTTTCAAATTCCTTTCAAGACTCTGAAACAAAGTAAAGACGTGGATATGAGGAAGAAAATCAGGACTGCAGAGTTTAAAAAGGTTATGAGTGTTAACAGATCAAATATTGATGCTTTGGGGCGCAGATGGCCGAGTGGTTAAGGTCGCACTCCACACAGGCGGCCTGGGTTTGAATCCAGCCTGTGGCCTCTTTCCTGCATATCACTCCCCACTCTCACCCTGTTTCCTGCTCTATCCACTGTCATCTCTACAATCAAATTAAAAGCAAAAATTCGCAAAAAATAAATTTAAAAATATGGATGGGTCTTTAAATCACACCACAACCAGAAATTTATTATAAATACAAAACTATTCTTGATTTTTTTTTAAGCTTTCAACAGGTCCGGTTCACATACAGTGACTTTACATTTCAAAAAGCAAAGACGCAGTGACCGCTATCTGCTGCTGTTAAAGGAGAATGAGAGTTCTTCCTGGAGAAATAACCACACTAGCAATCTACTGGACTCAGGTTTCAAAGACTCATGACTCAACTTGAACACAAACACTGACTTTATTAGGACATGAAGATAAAGAGAAGGACTTAAACTTTTTCATTAATAAAGAATTTTTCATTGATTTCTTTTATCACCATTAAAATCTCTAGACACACTGACATTTTATCGCCTCACTGTAATGCTACTTCAGTAAATTCAAATGTATTCTTGCTTTTAACCATGTCAAAAACTGAACCTAGCCTCATCAGGTCTTACTCTGTTTGACACTTGGAGCTCTACATTAAACCCTGAGGAGTCAGGACAGCTGAGAGGCTCCCACTGCTGTGACCTTAAATAACTTTGTTTGGACTTGTATAAACAGGATGTTACTGAGATGTTCTCACATGTAGGCAAAGTGGACCGTACATCCACAGCCTCTGTCTTTCACACAGAGCACTCTTCAACACTCTCCCACTCACATGTTTACCAGGAAAAAAAACAGCAGCAGTTTTTTTCCCTGGTGGTAATTCTTAGAAAGTGTAACACAGATGTCTGCACACTGCCCTGTCCTCTCCACACCACACCAAAACCTGCATTCTGTGCATAGAAAAGTGAAGAATCCATTTACTCTAGTTCCTGCTGTGGGTTGTTCAAGGAATAAAAGTTATTTATATATTTAAAGGTCCTATAATTTGCAAAAATCACTTTATTAAGTCTTTTAGTGAAATTCATGGGTCTTTGGTTTTCCTCCCAGCCCACAAAATGTGACATTTAATGACAAAACCTGTACTTAGTAGTGCTAGTGAATGTAAAATCCTGACCTAAAACGAGCTGTTCAGATTTTGGGGATTTGCCGACATCAGCGATTCCCTGTTTTGACCAATCAGGAGCAAGTCTGACCTGATTGGTCCACTGTAGCAGATACCCCTGCACCCCCTTCCTGCCCACTGCCCTACCCGCTGCTGGAGAGAAATCCCTCCAGTAGCGGGGAGGAGAATGCTGAGGTTGAAGGGCCATCACTGCTTTGTTTTTGGCTGTGAACAGCCACATAGTTCCATGAACAAGCTTCCCACCACAGAAGAAGACAAGAATAAGTGTCTAGAGTTCATTTATCAAGGTAATGTGCCAGCTACACTCAGTAAAACTGTGCATGTGTGTGCTAGTCACTTCACGGCCGACTGCTTTTCCAACTTTGGACAGTACAACAGAGGGCTAGTGAATAGACTGGTCCTGAATACAGACGCGTTACCAACCATCCACCAACAAACCTCGGACCCTGGAAATGTGAGTATTTTAAATGCTGTGTGCTGTGAAGCAGATGTAAGAGCTTTTCCTCAGTGTCCCCCCTGTCTCTGTGTTAGCTTCAGGATGCTAACTTTAGCTGCAGTTAGCTGGTTGCTTTAGCCTGTAATGTTACGGTAAACAAGCTTTGTTGTTTTCTTAACATTGTGCACTTGGAGCTGGTGGCGCCGCTCTCAGTGACGCTGAAGAGCGGGGCGGTATCAGCGGTGGCTCATTTACATATGAAGGCCACACCCACTAAATCAGAGCGTTCTGAACAGAGGGGCTATGAGAGCCTGGAAACAATGCTGCTGTGCTTGATTTATGGGCTTTTTGGGCCAAAACATGTTATTACCATTTCATTAAGACATCAATAGCCCATATTAAACTGCAGTAAAAGAGCAGAATATGGGACCTTTAAATCATTGAAACGTACAAAAACAATGCAGCAGAGTAGATCTAAACTCTAGTTAAATGCATTCAGAGGAGTAACCCTGGTCTGACCCTGAGGACATGATATAAACTAGTGTGTAAGTGTGTCAATGAATGCTTATTTCATTTTAACAGCCAGTAAAATTCAAACCACTTACAATGGTGGTTTTTTATTCAAAGAATAATGTTTCCTTTTATCTTAATCACTTTTTCTGACAGGTGATCTAACCAGTGTGTTTGAGCTGGTTACTGGCATGTAGACAAAACTTCCTCTTACCCTGTAGATGAAGTTGGAGCGGCCCACGGTCCCGATCTTCCCCATGTGGTTCATGAAGCACAGGTTTCCCTCCGTGGAGCCATACACTTCACACATCTTAATGTTCCCAAATCGACTCTGAAACTCTCTCCAGACATCCGGTCGCAGCCCATTTCCGACACCCATCTTCACTTTGTGAACTTTATCCTGATCCGTCTGTGAAAGAGGGAGAGGTGTAAGGAGCAGGTCTCACACATCTTTATCGTGCAATCTTTAAATTACGTACACTCACAAGTTAGTGATGCAAGGAGTTTTAAACTACAGGGTCCAGATAGAAACACCTCAGTCTGCCTTAAATCTGTGGCAAGCTTTCAGATGCTTCTACTTCCAATGTGATGTGAGCTCCTTCAGAGATCCCACAGAGGATTTTTAACCCCACCCATGAGTTTTATTATCATATAAAAATATATATCATTTTTAACCAGTATTTTTAGATAAATGATTTTGGTTTTGTTAAATCCTTACTCGATCAGTTCATTGATGATGTCTTGTTAAAACAAACTGAAACCTATCCCCCACCCCCTCCTGTCTTCATCTCTGTCCTCCGCAACAAGATTTGTTTGCACATTGATCACAGGCAGTAATTCATCCTCATGCTTTTGTGCACACAGTGAAAAAGTGTGTATGTGTCGTACGTGTCCACATCTTCAATTCACCAACCAGAGCAGAGGACAGTCCAGAACGCCCCCTCATCCCGCCCACGCAGCCAAATAACCCAGGGACAAAGAGGACTTTGAGTCTGAGGAGGACGACCTCTGCCCTTGCTATGTGTGTGTGTGTGTACGAGTGTGTGTCCCTGTCCAGTGTCCAGTGTCCACCATGGGATGATGCAAACACAAAAACAAAGACCCTGCTTGTCTCTGTCACAGTTTTGCACACTGTCGCTGATTTATTCAACAACACAGTAGCAGAAACTGTAAAAGGAGGGACACTCTGAAACTGTGAAGACGTTTTTTTCCCACTCCGTCATTCATCAAGTTTCACTCGTCCTCCTCTATATGAAGCTGTTTCTCAGCATTTCCAATAGAATAAGCCCCAAACTCGATGTGAAGTTAATGTTTAACAATTGATAGAGAAAGTAATCATTGTACAAAGCGGAGAAACATGTCATGTACAAGAGCATGAGCGTATTACTAATGAGAGTCTGAATGATCACAAAACCTTTAACTCAGGGGGACTTTTACCTTTTTAGTAAGGTTACCAAAAATATATGATACTTCAATACCACGCTCCTCAAAAACTAAATGATTTCTGAAATGAGCCAGACTCAAACTTTCAGCTAGAGATTGCTGCTTCAGGACATCAGAGAGAAGAGAGCAGCGGGGGTCAAGTGTCATAGAGAGACAGTGACTGAGTCCACACATACATGAACACAGCCTGCGCTCGATTTCAATTCTTTTTTTGCAGCTGTTGCTCTTTACTGCGCCCTCCATCACAGCCACTACACCACTAACCAGGTCATAAAACACAGTTTGTAAAGTCCCTTCAGTGTCTAATGAAAATACACCTATTGCATTGTTCTGATTTTTAAAGAGAATGGCAAACAGAGCTAGCATAATCACCTGATCCAAATAGACATGTTTTTTTAGCAGTCTCACATATCTTTCTTTTGATTAGGGGTCCGCAGAATAATTTGAAAACCTTTGTAAAAGAATGCTATATCACTGGAAAAAAGCATCAAACAAGCAACAAACTGGGATTTTTATAGATGTTCTGGGATTTCTTTTAGACATTTCTCCCAATACTCCTGCCCAATTTTAGTTTGTGCCATGAGATCAATTCTCATATGATGTTGACATGTTTATAACTTCATAATGTGCATCAACAGAAAAAACCTCAAAACAAACAATACCTTGGTGCAGTGGCGTACACAGACTTTTAAGGGGGCAGGGTTGAAAAGGAGAGAAAAGGGGCACATGGGGGGTTTGACTGCTGCTTTGGAGATAACATTTCGACAAAGTTTACAAAATGATTTACTTGGAAAGTATAAATGTAGCCCAATTCTATAGAGGCAAGCTAGTCATTGTTACGATCAGAGGGGGCTTTGGAAAAATGTCTAACCTGAAAAAGGTTCATGGTCCAAAAAAGTTTGAGAACCCCTGACTCCGTTGAGTCTTGGTCTTTTGTCATTGCTTTCTGCATCAGCAATGTGCAAGAAGAAATTTAAAATCGCAATTTCAGCCATCTTTGAAAACTCGGAAGTTGGATTTGGTTGCCATGGTAATGGAAAAACAATCATCATTGAGTTTTTCTGGTTTTGCACCATTATTCATGATTCTGGTGTCCCAGTCCTGGTAAGGACCATTGGGACACTTTGACTGAATGTTGATCTATTGTAGAGACAGCGATAATATTACTCATGTCATAAAGGTCATAAAAACAGAGGGAGTTTGGGGCAAAAAAAGTGATAGCAATCACTGTTTGATTAAAAAATACCATTCCTATCTATATACTTATGGATTGGTTGAACTATATTCTCAATATTTCACATTTATTTTCAAAACTGGAACCTAAAATAAATCTTTCCTTTCTTTTTCTTTCATGATGCCTGGCTCTGAGACCCTCCTGTACAGTTGAATGCATCAAACCGTGGTTTTACCTTCGGCTGGTTGCAGAGATATCTGCAGAGTTCACCGATATACTGAAAGACGGTCACGTTGTGTTTTCTGCAGTCGTTCCAGAACTGTGACGCTGAAAATTTCTTCTTCAGGATGCAGGTCGCACCTGTGACAGAACAGACAGAACAAATCCTTTCAGTCAAGACTGCTCTCAACATGCAGGGCCAATAAGTTGCGCTCTGTCCTGGGGACTACCTGCTCTTCTATAAGCCAATGTGGAATGTAAAAGCCTGATGTGGGGAGAGCACACCTCAAGTGCCAAAACTATTACAGAATTGAACTTTTATAATGAGTTGATGATTGAGTTCATCCAGATTCTAATTTAAAGAGACAGTGTCCTTGAGTGTATAGCTTCAAACTTAAAACTACCTGAAAAACCTCTTCCAGCCTATGCTCTCAACTGTGACACAAATCTAGAGCGGCTGTTCTTATCATGGCTGAAGATGGGGTGAACCTGCGCTTAGTTTAACAGGTAACTCCACGTCAGGTCTAAAGGCTTATGTACAAAGCTTAATATGTTTCAACATTTCAAACTGTGAGGACACTGGCCCTCAGTTTGTTGGCACAGCCTGTCAGATCATTTTAGGGACATTGAACCCTCAACTTTGCCATCAGTTGGAACTAAAGATCGAATGACGGGTGAGCTGATTGTGTTATCACGAGTCTCCTGTTTAATGCCTTCAAACCCAAAAACACGGCTGAAAGAGCAGAAACAGAACAATGATATGACATAATATTCTCCATGATGGCGTCCAGTGTCCACTTCCTGTTCTGAAGCTTCTAATTAAGCTGCGAGCTGAAGGGAAACAGCGGCTTCTCAAAGAGGTTGCACAGTTTGGCAGGAACACCAACACACACCAACACACACACACACACACACACACACACACACACACACACACACACACACACACACACACACACACACACACACACACACACACACACACACACACACACACACACACACACACACCGTGGTTGGTAGACTCTCTGGACTCAGTGCAGACCACTTAATCAGAAGAGTCCAGTATCAAACAATGAACTTAATGATGTAACAGCCCAAAGCTGGGCCTCATGTCAGGGGAGCAACCATTAAATGATGCTTCATGATGCTGGGTTCAGAAGACAAACACTCCACAGCCATAAAACTAAATAAATGAATACAATATTTTACACTATTTATTATCATGGTGGTATCTAACAAATAAAGATAATAAAAGCTGCAGATAGATTCTGATTTTCCATCAAGCTGCACATTTGCTGATTCATGGATAAGAACAACAACTACATTTTAACATTAAAGATAACATTTTGATTAAAGAGCTTGCACAAACCTTGAAGAAACTTAAAAATTGTTTTGGTAATCAGCAGTATTCTGCTAGTTTGGGGCAGCAGAGGCAAACACCTCACATAAGTCAGGATCTCTCCTGAGGATCTTCAGCCCCTCCCTGCAGACCGTTCATTCAGCTCAGTGTTAAAAACATTCTTCATTTGTTCACTGAAGTTTTTCAAGCTGAACCCTGCAGAACGAGTCGTTCTGGTCAAGTCAGAGATGATCCTGTCAGACTTCCAAACTATGCACTGAAGTCTTCATCCTGTGACTTCTTCCCCCTTTACATCTGCCGCTCCTCTCATTCACAGTGAGCTTAAACAGTGTTACTATGTTAATGTAAAGATACTCTGTGACAGGGATGGAGCCAAGGTTCTCATTTCAGGTGGCCCAAACCAATTATGGGTGGGCCTTAAATTACAAAAGTTAGTAAATAACTATTATTAGATATATCTAGATATTGTACTGTTACTATGTATGTTTCAAAGCAGACTTGGCTACTTTTTGATCCTTTAATATTTGATAAAATTTTAGTGCATCAGACCACACCAATTGGTGGCGTCGCCTCAACTTTTCGTGTATTATAGGCTGTAAGAGCAGCAACATTAACCACAGTTAAATAAAAAAAAAAATCTACAGTCTTTCCCAAAATCATTCTCTAGTCCTACCAGTATAACATGAGGCTGAATGATTCATAACTTTTTTATCAACAGGCTAAAAAAATGCCAAACTTGGCTCATTTTGTAAAGACAGGGCATCTAAAAAAAAACAAACTGAGAGCAAAGTGACAAAATTTTGTAATATTCCTCTCTGAAACTGATTTTTTTAAAAAGAAAGAACGAAAAATGATTTTTTCAAAGAAAAGTTTGAGGTGATCTTGTCAGAAAGTGGGTGGGCCTGGGACCGCAGGGCCCACCAATGACGCCGCCCCTGCACTGTGATTTCATCATCCTCTCACTGCTGCTTGGATTGTGGATGTAGGACTTATGTTTCAAGATTTACATCCTTCTTTATCCCAGCTCTATTTTCAAAATGATCTCTGCCATAATCTAACATCCTTGTCACTACCACTCCTTCTGAGAGTGGATACACCTTTACCCAGCTAACACACTGACTGTTTTCGTATGAACTTGATATGAAAAGTTTCAGATGCATCTTGAAGTAATATAGACCAATGTTTTGCAGAAGTGTGCTAAACTTACCGAGCTCTATGGTTCCTCCGATCCCAATCAGAGAAGCGGCGCTGTGGTAAAGCGGCAGAGGGACGTACATCACATCATCCTCAGTCACCCCAAACGCCCAAAAACCTGCTGCTGCCTTCAGGCTCTGCAGCTGGGTGATCACTGCAGCTTTAGGGAGACCTGAGGAAACAAAAATACAACATTACATGTTGCTACAAAATAACACTCTGCAGCAGTGCACCTTTACAACTTGGGGACTGAGGTGCAAAATGCCTGATGCCCTTTTTAGCCTTTTGGCCTCTTAAAGATTCCATTCATTTAAAGTGGTCTAGTTATTGAGATGATGATGACATGAGAATCAGCAGCGGTCAAAGCTTTTCTGTTCGTACAGATAGCGAACTTTCCACTTAAACAGTCACTTAGTGTTTTCTTGTAAAGGCTAATCTCATGCTCACTCAGAACTAAACATTATCCGTTTATAAAATATTTGAATGAAACCCTATGATAGTGTGACATACACTTGTGTCAAATCAGATTTCACGATGAAGTTTGACAAAGATCAGGAAGAGGGTGAGATGTTTATATATGACCTTAAGTGCACTGTTTTCAGATTTACACAGGACACCACAGAGAGACAACTCAGGTCAGAGAGAAAAATGTTTAAAAGAAATCCACATGTTAACAGCTTTGATGTAGTTGGCAGCTGCAGGTTTACAGTCACCTGCTACAGATGCAGAGTAGAGGATCAGGAATGTTCAGCATTTACACTAGTTCAACAGATTCCACAAACACATTCTGTGATATTGACCCTCAGCCCGCACCGTAGTTTGGGAAATCCAGAGTGAAGTAGAAACCTTGCAGAAGGTAAGCAGGAACAAATCTCCTGAAGGTACAAATGGATAAATTCTCTAAATGGCAAGTTCAGCTCTGCCAGACGCTCCTTCAAACATAACTCAACAACTCAGCAACATAACTCAAAAATGGATCTTGATGAAATTTTCAGGAAATGTTCAAAATGGGATAAGGAAGTAGTGATTAAATTAAGAGGTGATCTGGATCACAGTCTGGATCCAGGATTTTTTTAAACGATTCTTTATCATTGTGAGATAGGGCCATTTTCACCATATGTGTATATAACTCCAAGATAAATGGTCGGATTGCTCTGCAAAACAATACAAGACAAGGTCACCATAATTTCTGACAGAGGTAAAAGTAAGATCCAGATCCTGGCAACATTCTAGATACTAAGATCCAGAATATGAAATATGTATTGGGTCATCATAATTTTCAACACTGTCAGGAAACAAATTATGGTACAAACCTGCAACTAACACCAAATTGTAGCAGACAGTCTGCTGAAAGGGAGTATAACATTAAAGTAGGACTAAAGTGTTGCGTGACAATTACAACATGCTTGGCAGAGGTCTGTGCTCTCTGAGTGCTTTTATAGTTACAAAAAATATTGTTTGTAACCACTAGTTTATAACAGAACACTTTAATGCCAGGAGTTAGTGGAAAAACATGCAGCTCTGTGGAATTTGGTAATGAAGAAAACTGCAGAGAAGTCTTCACATGACAAAGAGTTAAAGAGTGTTGTGAGGAAATCCCTCAAAAAAGGTTTGAATCATTAAAATGAGATCCAATGTTGATTAAATAATCATGACCAGGTCAACATGATCAACAGGATGGTGAGTGGTTTGATCTACTGGAAACACAGAGCTTCATCAGACTGACAAAGGAGGGAGTCTCATGTTTTACCAGACATTTCTAAACTGACCAATGAGCTCTGATTTTAATTCTTACAAACACTCTGACTGCCAAGCCCAACACAACAAAAGTCAACCCCCCACCCCACCTTACACACACACACACACACACACACACACACACACACACAATGGAAAGAAGTCAAAGCTTCCTCCAGAGTATCTGAACGAGTCCTCAGAGGAAACACTGAAGGCCTCTGTTTACTCTGTAACCAACACAACTGCAATACACACACAAATACTGCACACACAACCACAACACAGAAAACCACAATACACACACACAACCATAACACAGACATAAAAGAGTAATTCAGGTATAGAAAGAAAGAAACATTAAACTGCTCCTTTTCTTTTAAAATGACTCAGAGCTTTTCAGTGTTTGATTAAATCTGCATAAACAGACTCTCTGGGCCACTGCAGAGCAGAGGAACCAGCTTTAACTCCACATTTGATTCAGTCAATATTGATGAACACAGTGTCAGCAAACTGATGCAGCAAAATTCACACTGCAGGCAAAAACAATCACCTGTGAAAGTTCAAGTTTAATGTACCACAGACCCTATGAGCAAGATACAGCATCAGTAAAACACATTGATTTATCAGGAGCTCTATAACAAGTTTATTCTTAAAGCACTGTACATGACCTTGATCTGTTATAAATATAACTAATGTCACGTATATCTATTTATGTTTGTTGACACACTTATTTCATTAAATTCCATAAATGCTTTATTTTGGTCCAAGTGTTTGTTGGTTTTGCAGTTTAAGGAAGGATGTGAAGTGTACGATTGAGGTTTGGAGAAGTAGGCTAAAGTTGTTTTTTGTATTTGTTTCCATATCCATCTCCCCTCTGGATCTGTCCAGCCAGCCAGGTATGTGTGTTTTCAAGTGCATGTGTTTTTTGTAACATTTTAGTCTTTACATTTATTCATTATCATTGCGGTTTTATCTTGTCAGTAGTTTACCTGTGTGATTGGTGTGGCTGGTGTTAACGGTATGAACAGACATCAGCAGATGAATCATGGTTACGTTCAGGGCATCAGATAAGGGCAGATATTTTGGACTCTTATCAGTATCAGTATTTCATTTCACCAATTGCTGATAAATTAAAGATCTTATTTTTAATCAACTGGGCTGATTCCACTGAGATTTAAAATCTCTTTTTTAATGAAGACCTGTTTGAGAAAACTTTGCAACTTAAAGGTCCCATATTATGCTCCTTTTCTACAGTTTAATATAGATCATTGATGTCTTCATGAAATGTTAGTAACTTGTTTTGGTCCAAAAAGCCAATTAATCAAGCACAGCAGCATTGTTTCCAGGATCTCATAGCCCCTCTGTTCAGAACGGTCTGATTTAGTGGGCGTGACCTCCACCGCGTCACAGAGAGCGGCGACACAGTTAGCATCCTGAAGCTAACACAGAGACAGGGGGGACACTGAGGAAAAGCTCTCACATCTGCTCCGCAGCACACAGCATTTAAAATACTCACATTTCCAGGGTCCGAGGTTTGTTGGTGGATGGTTGGTAATGTGCCTGGATTCAGGACCAGTCTATTGGCTAGCCCTCAGTTGTACTGTTTAAAGTTGGAAAAGCAGCAGCCGTGAAGTGACTAGCACACACATGTACAGTTTTACTGAGTGTAGCTGGCACATTTCCTTGATAAATGAACTCTAGCCACTTAGTGTTGTCTTTTTCCGAGATGGGAAGCTTGTCCATGGAACTACGTGGCTGTTTACAGCCAAAAACAAAGCAGTGATGGCACTGGGGGGGGGGGGTTCGGGGGTATTTGCTCCGGTGGACCAATCAGATCAGACTTGCACCTGATTGGTCAAAAAAGGGAATCGCTGATGTCAGCAGACCCCGGAAAATCCAAACAGCTCATTTTAGGTCAGGATTTTACATTCACAAGCACTACTAAGTACAGGTTTTGTCATTAAATATCACATTTTGTGGGTTGGGAGGAAAGCCAAAGACCCACAAATTTTACTAAAAGACTTAATAAAGTGTTTTTTGCATAATATGGGACCTTTAATGAATCACAGAGTTACAGACACAAAGAGGACTAAAGAACAATTTAGCAGCACTTAAATTTCCATGAAAAGAGGAAGTATCCAGGGGATTGTTGTGTAACCACGCTCCGCCTCAGAGTATTTTATTCAGGATTTCAAATCTGTCATGTTTTTTCTTCTATGTCTTTCTCCCTTGTTTTTGTATTGGTCTTTTGTGGACTTTTTTTGTTTGTTTGGGTGAAGATTTTTGCTTTTTCCTGTTCAATATGATCTGTGTTTTGTGTTTTTTCTCTTGTGTTTCTGGTTTTATTTTGTAATTCTTGGTCCCTGTGCATCTGGTTTAGTTTTGTCTTTCCCTCCTGTTTGATTGCTACTGTTAGTTGGGTTTACTCTATTTACTCTTATTTAGTTTGTGCAGATGGTTCCTTATTTCCTTTGCAAGAAAGCTGACAGAACAAACCAAACTTCTGTCACACAGAAACAAAAGATAAATCCACAAAAAATACAAGCAAAAGGAAAACATGAGTTGGCACTTGCTCCTTGCACCTTAAACCTGAAGCTTTCTGACTGAAAGAAATGAGCTGCAGCTCACCTGTGGTCCCAGAGGTGAAGATGTAAAGAGTGGGTGATTTGAGGGAGGTGGTGACTCGTAACTCTGCAGGCACAGGCTCATCAGACGCAGTATCCACCTTATCCAACAGTGTGTTCACCTGGGTGTGCTCGCTGTGGCTCCTCACAGCCCATACCTGGATGTTATCGTCCAGCAGTGTGGTCAGGATGCCGTCCAGGGTGTCCACTAAGTCTGAGAGACGGAGACAAACAGGATAGAGCTCATTTAAATGGAGTTCCCTCATTTTAAGGTGGGTTGATTTCGCTCTCCAGATCAAGATGAGTAAACACGTAGAGCTAACAGAGTGAAGAGGACGCTAATAATAAAGTCTGATGGATGATATTTCAAAGCATCGTAAAACAAGGTCGTAATGAGGGCTGAGTGGCTCGTGCTCGTGTTTCAATGTTACTCTCCCCAGAGTGGAAGTGGATATTTTCAGAGCGGAGTCGGCTGATGCCATTAACCTCCAGAGCAGACTCTGACAGAGGTTGTGTTCATAGCACCACCCTCTCAATAACAGCATCCAGCTCCGTAGAGGTTGCTAGTGTATCACAGGGCCAATGTGTAGAGACAGACAAGCATTCATACACACTCTCACACCTACACACAGTTTAGAGCTACCAAACAACCTGCTGAGCATGTTTTTGAGGGAGGAATGTAGAGGAAAGCCAGACTATCCAGAAAAACTCCTGCTCAACCAGGGATTTGAACCTTCTTGGACTGAAAGGAGCCGTAAGGAGCATCATGCTGTATTGAAGAAGACTTGGATTCAGAGATTGAGAACATAAAATCATTAGGAAACTGTTAACTGAGGGTATAAATCAGCTGAGAATCAACAATTTTGTCATGGACGTCAATACAATCAGACCTTTTCTTAAATCTGTCCTCAGTTTAGACGCTGACATACAACAGCTGCTCTGCTGCTATAGAAGCTGCTCCTGTTGCAGGCGGGTTGCAGTGAGGACAGCGTCCTCTGACCACCATCACGCCTGTTTGTTGAGCAATAATCAGCTGTCACATGGCTGCAGCGTGGTGAATCCTATTAACTGCAGACGCAGGAATCCCCCATCAGCCCAGAGGAAAAATATGGTTCATCAGCTGTATGACATATATTTACCTTCAGAAAGACAGCTGTGCCTGAACTTTGATCACTATAACACCGAGTGTCCTGAGAGTTTTAGGGAGTAGAACAGTTTGAGAGTTGACTCCCACATTAAGCAATCATCCAGGTTGCTCAACAGGACGTCACAGAGATAAAACCTTAGTCTGAAATCAACAGCTGTGACCCAACAGGACACGAGGGTTCATCATTCAGTGTTATTACTTTGAAAATAAAGTGATTAAAGTTTTTTTTCAAGAAGCAAACTGGATAGTAACTTTTAAAAATTACTCTAATTTGTGGTTTGTGGAGTATTTGATTTGATGTTACTTAACCCCCTGAAACATGGCTGTTAGCCTCACATATTTCTGTTGTGAACAGAAAAAGGACATTTCAGGACATCATCTGAAACTTTCGGGAACACTGGTCGATATATTTCCTTGGGCACACATTTTACAGCCTAAACACGAACTTCTGATCCAGAAAATGACCATTAGCAGCAATGCATCACATGAATGACACCAGCAGAAATAAGGAGTTCATTCATAAATCAGTGGCTGAAACCTACATTCACAAAAAGATTTACAAGTTAGTGATAGTGAAGTGGTTGAACTGCTAACATCAACCAAACCCTCTGGTATTGTTACAGTGTTTCCCAGCATGCTTTGCTCACTCTTTTTTAAGTTATTTTCTGGGCTTTTATGCCTTTACTTGGATAGAAGAGAGGACAGTGGGCAGTGTAGGAAACAGGGTGAGAGTGGGGAGTGACATGTGGGAAAGAGGTTGCAGGCTGGATTCAAACCCGGGCCACGCACTGAGCATGACCTAAACCACCCCTCTAAACATCGGACATCAGACAGACATGCAGATCACGTCAGTATTGGGTCAATCTGTTGAAGACCATATCTAGACATCAGAACAACGTGCCGAATAGGTGTAAATTTTGACATCTAAATCTGACCATTTTTGAACATTGTAATGACGTTCAGCATTTGGAAATCATTTGCAAACCAAGCGTCAATAAGACGTTCAAAATGGATCCAAACATTCAGACGTCATTAGTAGACCTTTTTTAGACGTTAATCTGACCTCCATACCTCTTGACGTCCGAAAAAGACGTAATAAAAACTTACATTCTGCACCTTCAGGAGAGCTGATCTGGACGTCAAAATTTACGTTAAATATATGTCATTTCGACGTCACGTTGCACTGTGGGACTAGGCCATCTGTGCTCCATGCTTTGCTCCCTCTTAGCATCAACCCTGTCAACACAAACTGAATCATGTTTAATGGACAAGATTTTGAGATCCATGTGAAACGTATCTCATTTTAAATGGACATTTTTTCCAATTTTGAAAAAATTAAGGCGCTTAAAATATTAAATATGTCACTGATGCTTCAAATGGAATTGCACCAGGATTAAGGCAACATACAAATACAATGTAATTATCTTAAAATCGAGTAGGAAAGTTGTGTATCAGAAAGATACTGTAGTTATATGGTGACTTCATTCATAATTGTTTTTTGCACCTATTTCATTCTGCACAACAAATAATAAATTTTATTGTATTTATTTATGTGAAATTTTGAATGGAATAGGTTTAGTTTTTTTTTTAAGTGAGGCAGTATGATGTAATTGTCACATCTTCCTCCACCTGTTTGGCACAAATCAGCTGTTCAGGCTTCAAAGAGTCAAGAAATACAGCTAAGAAATGAGTGATTCTGACAGACAAGATGGCATGCTTTTGACCGTGGACACAGGACACTTTTATGAATCAGTTAAAAGAGGAAGAATGAGAGCAGAAACTTCTGAGCTTACAGGAGAGCAGGAGAGATCCCAGGTCAGATCAAATAAGGTGTAAAGAGAGCTATCCATTTTTCTATCAGAGTACTTCAGGTCCAGGATGGCATGTCTACATTTTTTACAACAGGGATCAAAGCTTTTATAGATTTCTGAAAAACAATATAATGCCTGTTTTGAAGATTCAAAAACAAACCAATTTGAATGTGTAGCGTTTAAGAAGACGTTTCGCTTCTCTTTTATGAATCTTCATCAATTCAAAAATTCTGGTGAGGGAAGCAGAGATTCATTTTGCTGGAGAAGAGACAAAACTGAACAATGTGACACCTGAACACTACATCACCACAGTGCACTCAACAACTCAACCGTCTGTTTTTGTTGTCAGAATTTTTACCAATTCAACAAAATTTCCTTTCATGTTTTGAAGTCTTGCATCATACAACTTCTAAAATTAGCATAGGGATAAAATATTACAATAAAAATATGATTTATGAATGATAATTGTCACATAACGGCTTGTGTTTTCACTGACTGATTATAAAGTCATGATTAAAAATGTTTATATACAAACTTGGCTTTCACTTTTTCAAGACTAGTTTTAATCTTCTTTGATTCCATTGCTATAAAATAAATTATTATTATTATCATTATTATTATTATTATTATTATTATTATTATTATTATTATTATTATTTCATATTAATTGGTTGTGCAGCCAAATAAAACTTGAGTGAAATGAGTTGCTTTATACACTTGAAACTAAGTGTTAGTTTGGTATGAGAATTTTCTGCTTTTGACATTTTCTATTGTTTCTAAGATTTAACGAATAAAAACTTAAGACCTCACTTTAGATTACAATACCCTCCATATTTTGAAACTTGAAGTAATCGTCAGCTGCAGCCCACCAGTTAAGTGTTACCAACGACCTGTCACCGATCAGGAGTTACATCACTTTTTAGTCACTTTATTATAACCTGTTCAGTGTAGCAGGTGCAGAGCTTTACCTGAACCCACGATCAGGGTTTTGGCTCCGCAGCAGTTGAAACAGTGGAGCAGAGATTTGGACTTGATGTTAGTGTTGAGGAAAGCCACCGAGCAGCCCACCTTGACCAACCCGAACCACGCACACAGAAAGTCGGGCTCGTTGCTCATCAGCAGGGCGACACATTCCCCTTTCTTCAACTTCACATCGTCCAGGAACACCTGTGCGAACCTGTTGCTGCGTCTGTCGACGTCCCGGTAGGTGTGTGCGGTCCCCTCATAGATGACAAAGGGTTTGTCCGGGATCCGCTGCGCCTGCTGGATGAACCTGTCCAGCACCGTGCACACGCGGGATTTCAGTTTGAAGAGTTCGAGCTTCACCCCGTAGCGGACCACCCTGAGCAAAAAGACCAAGTCCCTCCAAAAGTACGGGAAGCACAGTTTCTGCAGGACGTGTGCGGAGAAAAACCCCGTGAACACGGCGGAGATCCAGCCCAAAGACAATGTCATGTCAGCGGCGGAGAAGAACAGGAGGGCTGGGGACAAACTGCTATGCTCACTACACCCTACGTTACATGTTCAGGTGATAAACAGACAACACGCGTGATGTAAGCAGAAACAAGTCAAGAGCTATTAAGCAACACACCGGATAGTGTGTAGACTTACTTTCAAAATAAAAGCACTCATTGTTAAAAGCTGTTAAGTCAGCTATAGTTTAATCGACTTGTAAAAGTCAAATATTAGAGAAGGGTTTTAATTATTTGAGCAGTACTAAAAAAATGACTTTTGTAGAAAAATAAATTGTAGGTAAATAATAATAATAATAATAATAATAATAATAATAATAATAATAATAATAATAATAATAAAAAAAACAACAACAACAATAATACTAATGACAATAATAATGATAACAATTGTATTACTGGAAAGCCTAACAACTTCCTAGTGACATATTGAAACAAGCAAGTTAGAGTTTAGTGTCATTAAAACTTTTTCTTTAATTAGTCAAGCAAAGCACAACATAGTGTTTTGGGGGGGGGGGTTTGATGGCACCTTAAAGGCAGTTCATCACAAAGGAATAAGGAGAAAATATCAGTTATAAAAATAAGCAATCGTACCTGAGTGATTAATTTTGAAGGTCTATATCCCCTAACTTCCTGTACGGCTGCTTTGACGTTGAGGCAGTGTTTAGAAGCTGGGGTGGAGTCACATGACCGTTGCTTTGGAGATGAGTGGGCGGCTCTGTTGAAGCGCTGTCAGTTTAAAAATCAGATAAAAACTAAAAGTTAAAAAAAGGAAGAAAAATTCAGGTTTATCAGAACACACACACACACACACACACACACACACACACACACAATCCTGATATATATATATATATATATATATATATATATATATATATATATATATATATACCCCATTCTGTAAAGGTTTTTTTCATGTGAAAGGTAAAGGAAACAGTTTGGGCAACTACAAGTCTGTGAGGGATAAAAATGGATATCACTCTCTTCCCAGAAAAAAGAAACCGCACCTTGGCTACAGCTACATTGTTCTTTCACAGACTGATGGAGTGATCATCAGAGAGACTTCACTTTACTAAACGGAGGTCAGAGTCACATGACTGTCACATGGACAGTAAGCATCACATCTGCAGACTAAATTCAATTTACTGCCATGGTACTGACTGCATCAAATGTGCCCAAAAAAAAACTATCCTACAAACTCACTGTCTGCTGCAAACAGTCTACTGAATGATTTAGAATCCTGATTCAAAAAATGATAAAAAGATGTTTTTTGGTCAAAC
Source organism: Halichoeres trimaculatus (assembly GCF_033239565.1). Taxonomy (NCBI): domain Eukaryota; kingdom Metazoa; phylum Chordata; class Actinopteri; order Labriformes; family Labridae; genus Halichoeres; species Halichoeres trimaculatus. Next base: position 15,413,901 of record NW_027437194.1, on the reverse strand, counting down.
TTTAAATTGTTAAGTAAGTTCTGAATAAATTTTATACCCCTGATTGAAGTATCAAATGATATTTTTAATCCTAAAATTTAAACTTATGAGAATTCAGATAATCAGAAGTGTTTATTCCCTTTCAGATTACAGTCACTAGACACTGTATAAGACTATGGACAGGTGGAGTAAAGCCTGTAAACTCTGCTATGATTGCTATGAATAAACAAGAGAGTTTAGCCAAGGACATCTTTGTACCACATTGGCCAGTTAAGAGGGCTGGAGCACAGACAATGTGTTCTTTGAGGATAAAACAACATTTTGGTTTGCAAACAGAGAGAAGAAAAAACATTTAAAAGCAAACAGACAGTACGTACAAAAGAGCAAAGAAGAGTTAAGTCAGCACAAGTTTAATTGAGTTCAAATGTTGAAAAAAATGTAGAAATAAAAAAATCTGAGTTTACTGTTTATTAACAATGCAACTCTTTTGTCAACATTAATATCTGTAGCATTATTTTTTTTTTTAATTTGAAACTATGTGAAAAGACCCTGTTTTGAAACTGTTGTTGTAGCCGTTTTCTTTTTGATTTGTTTGACTTCAGATAAAATCTTGTTTCTTTCTCTCACAGGATTTGAAGGAAGACAATGCGTGTGTTCTCCAAGGATCCAGAAAAACCTGCTGCACTTGCTCTCTGCTCTAAGGAGACGATGAAGAGGAGGCTTACTTCATCCCTGTGACACTTTAAAACCTTTTGAACTTATTAGAAAGACGGAGAAATTATAGTTAATTATCTATTAACAATGTCTTTCTCTTTAAGGAAAAAGATTGCTTCACACTTCACACCTTTTAAAAAAAAGCATTGGTGAGGACAATAACCTTTAACTTGAAACAGAACGTTCATAAAACGCACACCACAAGAGCACAGTCCTCTGTAAATATTGAGAAATTGTGACCACGTAACCATGTTTTGACAGTATTAATAAATATCTTAAATGTCTGTGGTTATACAGCAGACCACTGTGACGATAACTGCCTCCTATAATTATGAGCTGCCCAAAGCTATACTTTGGCGCCACCCTCTGCTCAATGAAAGAATTAAAAAAACAGTACAAAACAATACAAGGGCATTTAAGGCTAAAAATGTGACAAAGAGGGATTTGTTTGGATTGTTGTTGCAGCTGTCATGACTAAAAATCTATTAATGACACAAAGTATCATACAAATGCAACTAATTTACAGGTATCTTTGATTTTTAATCGAGTTAATAAGGAGAACTCTGGTTGTTTTGCCTGATAAAAAGAATACTTTTGCTTTATCATTCTATTCATTAATGGGATAAGACGTATTTTGTGATGTGCTGTGACCTTAAACCACAGTATAAAATAACACAAACGTTGATGGGTCCTATGAGCTTTTATCTTGCTTTTGTATCAAATTTATTTTACTTCAGACCTAAACTACTTTAAAATAGAAAGTGTATTGAGTTAACCTGAGATATATGGTAAATTAGTGTTAAGGACTGAAGTTTAAGATGAAATTAGTTTCCACTACTCAATCCCTCCTCCACTTCTTGAGTTAATTGAAGTTCTAAGCTGCTTTAAATAGCTTGAAAAACAGCTTTTGAATATGCCAGTATTGTGCTAAAAAAATGCAGGATTTCAATAGTGCAATGTCAAAGGTTATATGACTTCTCTGACAAAGAACAGATGCATAATGAAAATGTGTATAATGTTTACACAGATTATAATGTAATATAAATGTTAATATAATAAACTCATTTTCTGTATTAATCCCATCACACCATCTCTTCTTTATCAAACTGCGTCATGCCAAAGTGTTTAGGTTTTGTTTTGTTCAGACCCCTCCATGTGAAGCAGAGCGGACAAAACGTGATGTGGTTGGTCAGGGTGACAGTTGAGACAAACGCACATTTACCCTGAGCTTTGTCTCACAGGCAGAGCTGCTCGCCAAACATCGTCCACACACATCTCATTTTACCATCATAACGGAAAGATTTCCTCTCTGTTTCGGAGATCTTGAAAGTTGAGATCGAATGATTCAGAGATGTGTGTTTTTTTAATAACTTAAGGCGGAATTTCGTGGAGAATCTACGGAGGTGCTGTGCCTTCGAGGTGCGTTCAGGGTCGTGAACGGTTGAACGGGTTGAACTGAACCAAACCATCTCAACTAAAAGCGGAAGTTCACGGTCAGAGTGTGGTCGACGAAAGATCGGAGGCGAAAACCACTGTATGATGTTTCGGCAAGTGATCAAGCAGATCCGGGAATAAGGTGAGTATTTTCTTTGTGGCTGAACTAATTTAAATATGAGATTTGTGAGAGAGGCCTGTCAACATTTTGTGTTTACATCCAAACAGTTCCTCACACTTCCTGTGCCCCATGATTTAACATGATGGGATAACGCTTGTTATGATTTGCCGCTTAATAGGAAAAAATGATTGGCTGGTTGATACTGAATTACATCTGAATCATAGCTTCTCTTTGTTAAAGACAGGAACCTCTACATTGTTTGGGGTTGACACATGGCCACCAGACAGCGTCAACTTCGATACAAATTAAAATCAAACGACATCAGTGCCTGTTGGTCTTATTACCTCAATGCAAAAAGTGCTGGTTGTTAAGACACCATGAAGAAACCAACATATTCTGGATATATAAGGTTTTCTTTCTGTTTCACTGTGTTGTGATCATGACTTGTGAGAACTGTTCTGTAAATTCCTCAGTTGTTGAACAGGCTTCATAACCACACAAACTGTCATTATAATGGATGTGATATGTCAGTGTAATCTGAACACCTATCTCTTCTCTGTCGTGACTGTAGATGGATGAATCCATTGAGACCATCATCCAGCTGTGACACCATGATGCCCACTCACTGCACATTGTTTCCAGAACTTTTGCCAAACCAGAACCTGTCAGCTCATGCTGCCTGCAGGTCTGAGCTGGTCTCTGAGTCCACATGTGTGGTTTTTGATGAGCCTCCTCTGCCTGGGAAAGTCATGGAGGACAGCAGCGAGCAAGCTCAGTCTTACACACAGCTCAAGTTGGAGCCTCAGCTGGCAAGACTGGACGCAAACACAAAACTGAGGTACTGGATTTGTTTAAATTCTGTGTGTTGAGTTGAACTTTGATGTTTTCATGGTGGGGTGATCAGTAAGTGAAACATCCACACAGTAATCAGAACATCCTTTCTGCTTCTTCTCCTCTTCAGCTCCATGTCAGAGCTCACCATGTGTCGTATCTGTCATGAGGAGGGGGCTCAGGAGGAGCTGCTGTCCCCCTGTGAGTGCTCAGGGTCTCTGTCCTCCGTCCATCGCAGCTGCCTCGAGCGCTGGCTGTCTGCTTCAGGAACCAGCTTTTGTGAGCTCTGCCGGTACCAGTTCACTGTACAGAGGAGATCCAGGTCTCTGCGTGAGGTATGGAATATGTGGGAGCTTCAGCCTGTAATTAATGATGTCCTATTAGGGTTCCACCGTGAGTCTCCCACTCTTTTTAATCTTTCAGTGGCTACAGAGCCAGTCTCTACATCAGGAAAAGCGGACTCTGTGTGGAGACCTGGTGTGTTTCCTCCTCATCACTCCTCTGGCTTCTGTGTCGGGATGGCTCTGCCTCCGAGGCGCCACGGATCACTTTCACTTCTCCAGCCGGATGGAGGCCGCGGGGCTCATCGCTCTCACTGTGGCTCTCTTTACCATCTACCTCTTCTGGACCCTGGTCAGTGTGATACTAGAGGGGGGGGTGGCTGAATGTTACACAGAGATCAAATTCATATCAGCCTGCTCAGGTGCAGTCTGATGCTTCTGGTAGTCTGAAACCAGGTCAGAATAAAATGTCCAGATGTGAATGCAGAGCATATGCTTGGTTATGGATTAAAGGCAGTCTTTGTGATGTGTTGGCTTATTCTGATGACACTGAAATTCTGATGTCAACTGTGTATGTAGTGTTTGAATGTTTGGTAAAAGTGTAATTTGAAAGAGAACATACACTTTGAAAAAAGGAGAAGAACAGTAGTGAAAAACTCTGTTATTAAGTTGTCTAAAAATAGGGTTTTTTATATTTTCAGCATATCTCCATGAAATGTTGACTTTTTTTTTAACCTCTGTCTCCTCCAGGTGTCTCTCAGGTATCACTGTCGGCTCTATAACGAGTGGAGAACATCCAATCAGAGAGTGATCGTCCTGCTGCCCCCCCGCCACAGTGAGATGTCAACGCTTCACTCCTCACAGTCCTTACAGAGAGGGAAACAACTGTCCAAAGAGTCCATCGTTTGAGGGTGAGTCCAGATCCTGGACCAGGTCTTCAAGGGGACGAACTCTGTTCACCTCCAGATCAATGTGCACTTTAACTCAGTTTGACCCTCTGACAGATTCTGAAGGAGCCACTGTCTGAATAAATACTAAGATTTAAAAGTCATACCTTGAGAAAAATTGAAAAAAGGAAACACAAAGAAACACACTTTCACAACCACACACACATTGTCAGCCAGTGAGGCTGCCATGTTGACTCAGGGTGAAGGAGGGACTGATGACCAAATATGGTCATGAAACATGAAGCAACAAGAGAGCTCTGCTTTAATGAAAAGACTATTTGACAACTTTTCACCATCGTGAAGACAGTATATTTTCCCTTTCCTATTATCAGGAAATGTTTTTTTTAGAAATCCTGTATGCTTAAAATTAGTTTTTCTTCATGGGGCTAAATAATCAACAGGTGCTTACAGTTTTTCAACATCTACTGCAGATTTCTTCATCCTGCAGCAGGCAAAGAGGCTTTAACGGTGTCCACTGTTCCTGCTTTTGTTCCTGACACATTAAGAATATTATTTAAAGTGTCTGACAACATTGCAGAGAGGATCCCTGCAGAGTGAGAGCTTTTTGTGAAAGAGAAAGATAATTTTAACCACAAACAGATGTTACTTCCCTCTCTTCACACAACAGACAATGCTGACAGAACACAGGAGTTCACCGTAACTCCACTGTTGGTTTGTTTTTGTGTAATTGTGTGTTAAGAAATGGGTTTGAACTAACCATAATTACCCCAGAGGTTACAGCTGTTTGTGGTAAGGAAAAAGGATTTCACTCATGACAAAGAGAATTTAGTGCAACACGTCTCTTTAGTCAGACACTAAGAATAACAATTTGAGCTTATCAGTGGCAGAACAGGAAATATTAAAAGGATGAATTCTGATTTTTGACCCGTGGGTTTATGTTACAACCTGTGCAGCCTGTTTCTCTTGAGAAATACACATGACCTTTCTGTACTTATTAGTCATTATTTTTAAGCCATGGCTCTATTTTTCATGTTCTTGGAGGAATTCCATCAGCCATCTCCTGGTTCAGGTCTGTGCTCACTGACAGATTAAAGTCTATGGACAATTTTAGCACTTTTGACTGATTCATAATGAACGTACTTTATTTAGGTGCATTTATACCAAAGAGTATTTGTAAATTTTGTTTATTTCATGTGCGTAACAATGTGATAAAATTTAATATTATCAATAAAATGGATTTAATTGCTTTACTGGCTGTATGCAGGTTTCTTTCAACTGATTTATTTTTGCACTGTTCTACACATCTCATGTGAGATGTGTAGAATACCATGTAAGATTATTTGTAGAGGATGGTGCAGGATGCTATAAAAAAGACAGACCGTCAAACACCAACTGATTTTAGAAAATACCAAAAAGATTCTTTTTTAATGAAGAAATAAGACATCTCAACACTGGCACATTTTTTATCTACCACATGAAACGTCTTGGCCTCAGTAGAATGTTTTTTACCCTGAAAATGTTTAAATGTGATTGAGTCAGGAGAGGTCATGTGTGAGTTGATAAAACATATTAAAGAGCAAAGATACTGAAAAATAATTCACTAGCTAGCTGTTAAAAAAAAACCTGGTCAACACTTCCAACCTACATGAAATCTTAAATGTGTTCCCTAAGTAAAAGCAAAAGAAGCATCTACCTAATTATTATCCTTTTACCTAAGTCAATGTAGTACCTTTTGGTTTATTTGAAATTATTGAAAATGAGAATAAATGTCTCATCAACTCATAGAGAAACTCCTTACCTGCAGTAAGCTTCTCACAAACAGTGATGGCTGGGAGCAATTGTAGTGGATTTTGATGCTTCTTGATCTTTCCGATGTCGGTCAACACGGCTGTATGAGCATTGTTTATGTTCATTGATAAGCTGTGTAACGTTAGATTTTATATTTGGATTGTGACCTGTGGAATGTGCAACCATAAGTGAATGGCTTTTATGAGTCCTACTAAATGAGGATGGCAAACTACTAATCCACAAATGTCCACAGCATTGGTTCAAACTATTCAAAATGGGCTAAAGAGACAGTGATGCTAATTTTCAAGTCATTTTATGCAGTGAATGCTTTATTCTATATCTATATATGACATTGTGAGCATAAGAGTGTGAAAATAAGAGGCAGCAGAAAAAGAGGTCTTATATTCAACAATCTTACATTTGTGGATACAATTTGCCAAATTTAATTTTTTCATGATTTAAAACTACAAAAACAAGTAGATTTCGGGGGGGGGGTCTCGGGTCTCAAAGGAGACACAAAATATAACCCTGTAGAGAAATGAAGACCCAAACTTTTATTGTACCAGGCTGTAAACATGTTTATTTCTGCTGTAGTCATACATTTTAACATACAGCTCTATGGGAACTGGCTCACTGCAGGAGATAGCCTCTAGAGGATATTATAGGAACTACAGTTTTCAGCTTGTTACTACTAACGCCTTTCAACACTAGAGGCAGTTTTTTCATAAAAACAAACAAAAATAAAAATTAAAAAGTCCATACATCTGTTCAATGTAATAAAAATGAAGACAAAGCTGTCAATCCAAATTCCTCTCTGGTTGTTCCTCTCTGGGTGAGCACTCCAAAAACAAGGGGGTGTCTGGTGTAGGGTTTTAGGTGGGATGTGCTTTGGTGGCTGGTTTTTGATTTGAATTGATTGAATTGACCTTTTCCTGTGAGATTGTCTAGTGTGTGTCACACTTTGTTTTACTACAATGTCCGTAGGATGATCCAGATGCCTTGCACAATTTGGAACAGGAATTCTTAGGTCTGGAACCATGATATCTTCAGTGCCCTTGTCCCACTTATTGTGATTTGAGTGAGCGTTTATTCAGCTCAATGGAGGGGGAGGGCCTGTCACCTCGCTGTCTGTCGTTCAGGGCCATCCCTATCTCCAGGGCCTTTGTGCTCCATTCTTTGGAAGGAGCATTTTGAGCAATCCAGTTCTCCACTCGTCCAATGGTTTGTTCCAGTACCTGTTTGGTATGTGTTGTGTAGGCTGGCAAGTCCATTCTCACCACTCCATGTTTTTGGCACCACTGGTCAATTTGGGTATTGCAAAAATGATTCTCATTGTCTGCCCACAGCTCTTTGGGCACTCCCTGACATATGCAGGCTTGGTCAAGCATTTGGACAACAGTGCTGCCATCACATTTTGTTGCGGGCTTAACGACTACATACTCTGTCGCACAGTCCACAAGCACCAACATGTATTCCTCGCCCAGCTTTCCTGTTGGCTTCAAAGGTCCAACCACACCCATGCTCAGTGACTTCCAGGATTCAATGCTCTCTAAAAAGAAGAGTGGTGCCTGGCTGAGGTCAAGATCAGGGTCCAGCAAGATGTTCTCCCACCTTTCCCATCTCGCTCTTGTTGCTTGTGTGTGCTTCACCATCTCTTTTCTCAGGGATGGATGAACATTGCTGCGAGTGATGACTTTGATCACCTTGTTCTGTGCAAGCTCCTTCAGCCTGTCCCAATATTTGGCCAAAACTGCAAGTTCTTTCTCCTGTGGTGGATACTTCTTTTCCACAGAAGACAAAGTGAAGCTCCACCAGACCACTGTTCCAGCTCCTTCATTACTGACTCGTACCTTCGCATCATCGTCCTCACAGCTGATTTCTGCCACTAATCTGGTGTTTGGGATTCTTGGTTCCAAGCTTAAAGCCACTTTTACTGCCTCCTTCAATCTTTCCAGATTTTTCTGGTCTACAGCTGTCCAAACCCATGCTGGACTGTACTTGTTTGCAGCACCTCTATCCTTCTTCAGGAGATCATTCAGAGGTTTAGCAAACTTCTGGTAGTTGGGAACATGTTCTCTCATGGCGTTGCAAAGCCCCAAAATCTTTTGTAAATCTTTTTCTGAGGCTGGTTTACCCATCTGCTCAAGCTTCTTCCATAAACTGTCTGAAAGCCTCTGCTCAGTTGAGACCTCGTACCCCAAATAGTTCACCTTGAACTGTCCAAATTGGCACTTCTTGATATTGAGTTTAAATCCTGCTGCTGTGAGTCTTTCTGTTACCTTTAGGAGCTTCTCCAAATGCTCTTTTTCAGTATTATCAGTGATGAACACACTGCCACTGTAGATGGTTGCTTCAATACCTTTCAAGATGTCCATCACTGCTGACTGAAGAACTTTAGATGAGTTCTTGTACCCTATGGGGAGACACTGCCACACGTATGCTTGTCTCCTGTGAGTGAATGCTGTCTTCTTTTGCGAGGACTCAGCTAGTCTAATAGAAAAGAATCCATTTGCAAGGTTAAGGCAGGACTTAAACTTCTTGAGCTGCAGACTTTTCATTGTGCTTTTTACATCCATCAGTCTTACATTCACTGCCTTTGTTTGAGAGTTGAGGGCCCTGAAGTCCATCACTGGTCTACATCCCTCCCCGTCTAACCCAAGGTTATCTTTTAACATGATTGGGCTATTGGTGCAGGGACGATGGTCTCTCCTGATCAATTCTAAATCATACAGCTCTTTAATTATCTGGTCCATTTCTTGAGCATCCTCAGGTTTTAACTGACGCTGTGGAACTGGTTGATGAAACTTTCCTTCAATGGTGTGGGCGTATTTCTCTCCAAGGTCGCCACAGTCATATTCAAATCGAGCAAACTCTGGTACTGCGATGATTTGTTTCAACCTCTGCTTTCCAGCCAGGGAGAAGTTGCTGGCTTGAATCTTTTGTGCTTTCTCTGATAAAGGATCCATCTCTGCGACTTGCCTTTGACTTTCTGGGTCCTCTTTTTGATTATCTGGGGTTAGGGTTAGGGTTGGTTTCCGCTGGATTTAGTCAAAGGTCTCTTGATGGTTTTAATGGGGCTGGAACTGTTGATTTCACTTCCTGTTGAATTTCACAGTTGCTCAGATGTCCTTTCTATTTTGTTTTGAGTCTTACAACACCAACAGTGGCTATCTTTCTGCTGTGGTTCTTCTATTTGGCAGCTCTCTTTTGTCTCTGCTTTGGGCACCACCACGTGTCAGAAAAGGAGTTATTCCTGCACAGGAGGTACTGGACACACAAAAGAAAGACAAAGGTTAAAACAAAGTTCAAAACATGTTAAACATGAAAAGACAGAGCAGAGCAGAACACAGGAACAAGAGAGTCACAGCAGACAACCAGGAGACAAGTCTCAGTTTAGAAGTAAGTTCAGGTGTCAATCAGAATGGTTATGCGCGTCCTTGAAAGCTGACTTTGAGATATAGGAGTCTAGTTCTTATATTGTTTGTGAATTGTTCCAGTCTGTCAAAACTGAGGGCTGTATTTAGGGGATTTTCAGCGGGATAAAGTTTGTAGGACGGGTTGTAAACTACAGCTGAAAATTGCAGCAGACTGAACAGATAAGAGAGGGATGGACCAAGGAAAGTTTTGTAAATTAACGTGTACCAGTGTGTTTCACAACAGGTGTGCAAGGATGGCAGAGTTGACAGAGGAGTATAGTGATTGGTTCTTCAAAAGGCATTTGTAGCAAAATGCAGAATGATATGGAACATAGGGCTGGGCGATTATGGTAAAAATAAGAATCCTGATTATTTTAAGTGATATTAAAATCACAATTAATATACACAATTATTAATTTATTTAAAAACTTCAGTACTGATTTAAACACAACTTTAAAGAACCAGCAAGTGGCACATACAGTATTATTGATACACATAAGTCACACTCACTCGATGTGGCTGCACATGGAACACAGAAGAGCTATGAAGCACAGGAACTTGCATACATCTACACTGTGTGGCATATTAATTGTTTTTCTTCGATTATATTGTTTTTATGATTGTCAGATGGCAAAATTGAAATCATGATTAAAATCTGATTAATTGTCCAGCCCTAACGGAACATCAAACTTCTGTGGAGTATAATGGAAGATGGTGTCACTGTATTTTAACATAGAGAAATTGACGTCTTAACTAGGGCAAGTTCAGTGGAAAAGAGTATGTTCTGAACAGAAACCCACCTTTTGCAACTGAGAACAGTAATGGACCCAAGGGAACAGCTGGTTTTAAAAGATGAAGCCTAGCCTAAGTGTTAAAGGCAGCAGTTTATTGGGTGTCTACTCGAGGCTGGCTGCAGAAAGACTAGAAACCACATACACACCCAGCCAGCATTACACAACATCATTACAGCCTGATTCAATAAACACCTTTGGTCTGAAAAGCTGATTTCCCTATCAGCTCACTGTATGGGCAGTGGGGCGGGGATGAATCTTTTTACTAACTCGGGGGTTGAGAAGATATTAAGATTATGGGTTTGTCCAATTCGAGGCACAGATCATGTGACTGACAGGTCTGGTACCCTGTTATTGAGGAGGCTCAAAGCCCACCCACTGAGTCAGCAATTTCAATATGGCCTCTGCTGGCTGCTCTGTTCAGGAACGGAAGATGCCACAGAGACTATGCCCATATATTAAACAGTTCGTGGCTGGACCCACTTTGGGGCACAACCTTTGTGACTTATTTCTGGAATTTTACTGAATTTCATCCTCATATGTACAAAAAACGTTATTACACCGTGTCCAATAAAGTTGGAATCAAATATTTTGTACCTCTTATCAGAAAATTGTGGAATTGTGAAAAATGTGACTTATTCTTCATAGATACAGGGTTTATCTGCACAAATCAATCCATTTTTAATTATATTACAGCAAAAATTTAATGAAAATTAACTTTTGTAAGCTACAGTCAGTTCATGAAAAGAGGTAAAAAATGTTTTATTTCAAACTTTATGGCTGACAGTGCATTTTCTAATAAATGACAGAAAGAATGGTGATATCTCTGCATGTGGTCATTAATATAAAACCATAAAAGTAGGAACTCATTCAGAGTCACTTCTCATTTCCGAGGCTGGTTTGCAATCTGGAATTTGGAAAGAGGAAAGTTATTTAGCTGGTACAACATCTCTTACCTGATGAATTCTTGTGAAAAGGGTTTAATCCAATCCTGTCAAGGTTTCTTGTGCAATTGTTGAAGTCCCGTGTGTTTTTCAGGAGTGGGATAGTGAACTACGAAGTCTGATTAATGATTCAAGTCAGTTTGAAAAGGGCGGTTTCTCCTCTGCCTCGGCTGGAAACCCCCAGAAGTGCTGCTGAGGTGGAAAAAAAGTCTTCCTGCGTTGTCGTTTTGAAATCCCCTGATGTTAACCAAGCTGTTCAAAAATCTGACACTTCAAAAAAGTTTTCTCTGTAGATTTTTAATCCTCGGGTGAAATCTGTTCATCCAAAGCAGAGGGAGAGCTGAACTATGCTGTGAGGGTGACAGCTAACAAAGCTAATAAACTTCTTCTCCTCTGGCCTCTTTATCTCACTCTTCCTTGTGATACATCTCTTTCTCGCTCGCTTACACCCACACACACACACACACACACACACACACACACACACACACACACACACACACACACACACACACACACACACACTCAGAAGGTGGGTATGTGGGAGTAAAGCACAGCTGCACAGTCTAAAAGATGAAACAAGGAACAGCTATGTTCAAGGACACTGATGGCGTTCTAACATTTAATGCGGAGAGGATAAAAAATATTTTGACTTGTTGATTAGGAAACACTTCTGTGTATTTCTTCAGGTGTATGTCAGGTGCAAGATCTTTTACCAAATAAACTAACTTCTTGCATCTTTCTTTAGTTCTCACAGAAATTTTATATCACACTCCATCTCATTTCATAAAACTTTTACTTTATATACATAGAATTAGTTAGAATAAGAATAGAATAAGTTAAACTTATGAAGCTTTTGGGGTTTTTTTAGAAAGCAGTGGACATCCCAGGCTATAGTTGATCTAAACATAGCAAAAAAGTTAGGCAATTTGTGTTTTATAGATTATTTCTTTGTTGTAACAGTGCTTTTTGGTACTGAATCTTATACTGTTGGAAATCCTGTATGTATCTCACAGGGGGAGCTGAATCTGCCACTGACTTTTGTTTGGAGTCAGCAGAAGAAATAGGGGAAATTTTGTCATGGGTCATCAACATATTCAGCATTTGTGATATACCACACACTTGACCACATAGATAAGATTTCTGTTTTCTTTTAATATTGCTCCATAATGGTTGTTAATAGTAAATGTATTTTGACCGTTTGACCGTTTTTTCTGCTTTGAAAGACAAATTTAGCTGTTTTATTCACATTACTACAACACATATCAAGTTGTGACTTTGCTAGTGCAGTTTACATCTTATCGCTTTCAGTGCAGCTTTATGTCACAAAGTAAGCAAACTAGCTTAGGTATTTAGCTGCTCCAGTGGTACTGAAACAATGTTTGGTGGCTTGGTGGTACCACATCTAAATCACTTGATTCACACTTCTCTGAGTTATCACATCCACTTGGCTCCACGTCTATGAGGTTGGGAGAGTAATTAGAGTCAGGATCAGGGTCTTCAATTTAGCTATTGTGTCCCTCAAAGTCACTGCCATCTCCTGTGGGGACATCAGTGCAACCTCAAAAGCAGGAATAAAAAATCAAAGTATAATTGGACCAGCATATAAAGTTAAAATTTGGTTTGTTTAGTTGCAGATATGACAAAAATCAAAGTAGTTCACTATTTTACAAAGAACTAAACAATCAGGCATTATGTTGTGTTAATATTTATTCAAATGTATTTAAACTGAACAACCTAGATTAAAAAGTTATTGGAATTACTAAACTGACTAAGTGGGTTGTAGGTGTTTCATTATTGTAGCAAATAGGTCACATCAGTTTTTTCACAATTTTTTTAGACTGAAAGCTTTGATGATGATGTGGCGTCAATGCCAGGGACATCTTTGTAACTCATTGCAACTGATTTTACCAAGATGTGAGATCAGAACAGGTTAACTGAAATAAAGGACTTTTTATTAACAGGACTTTTTATTAAAGCATTCAAAGTGTTTGATGGGTTTGAAATAATCTAGGTATCCAAAAAAAGGCTTTTTAAAAATAAGCTACACCCTTCACTTTTGCTAACAAGTCACACTACCATGTTAAGGAAGTGATGGCTTGTCACTGTCACATGACTGTCACGTGACCACCACATCAAAATGTTCAGTATATGTTGCTTTGGATGGAGCATAAAGTTGTATGATCAAGATTCCTGGGCAGTTGCCAGGCGCCGCCCTGTTGGCTATGGCTGCCTTTTGTAGCAGTTTTCTCTTTTTTGTCCGTTTCTTGTAATTTTTTCATCTCTTTTTCGTAATCTTTGTATTTGTAGTGGATCATACTTTGTATGGCTCATTTGTTGGTCATGGACACCAAACTTTTTGTGGCTTAAGCCAAGCAGACTCTTGTAGTTTTTAGCAAGATTTTAAATACTACGCTGAGTCTCGTTCCCTAACTTGCCTGTATGATGTGATCTTTACACACGTTCACAGTCTTATTTACAACGTTGGAGCTTATTGGCTTCTGACATTAGTCCATTGGGTCTGATGAGTTTAACAGCCCAGTTGCTGGATTAAGACTTTGACATTAAAAAATGACAGCTGGAAAGTCATAACTAATCTGTGTTTCTAAGTTTTAACAAAAGTGACAACAGTGAATATTGATAGGTTCTGATCTTCTCACCCTCAGGTGTCTGGGAAATGCATTTGAAAATATAAACATTTACCAAAACAGTATCATTCATCTTCTGGAATGGATTACTATATTACGAGTAATTAGTAATGGCTCAAACTACTCCATATTGTACAGTTATTATCCATAACAGGGAGGCTAAGCGCCGCCCTGATGGCTTTGGCTGCCTTTTGCAGCAGCTCTCTCTTCTTTGTCCTTTTCTTGTAATTTTTTTCGTCTCTTTTTCATAATCTTTGTATTTGGAGTGGATCATTACTTTGTTTGGCTCATTTGTTGGTCATGGACACCAAACTTTTTGTGACTTCAGTGATATTTCTACTACTATTTTCCTGTGTTTATCTGGAGATCCTACATGTAACCATGGCTGCATTGTTTACATGTGTAATCAGTTGTTAACAGCCTATAGCATGTCAATGCTAACTGGTGTAAGGCCTGATGTCTTCCCCACAAGGTGAGGACGACGTGCTGGTTCTCAGGTGTGAGCTAAGAAATGACGACATGGATTCCCACCGCTATTGGGAATGTAAGAGCTATCTCCAATAAGATGGACAAGCTAGCCATGCTAACCTAGCAACAAAGGGAATACCAGAGGGCAGAGTAGCATGACTGAAGAAGCTCAGTCCTGGACCCTGTGGAGGTGGAGGCTGGCTGAACTGGACAATGATGGACAAGCTGTCATCATTTATTTTCTTATGGACATTTTTGCACTTTCTATACACTTTCTTACTTTTGTTTTCTTGATTGCTGCTGTGACTTCAATTTCATTGTACTTCTTACAATGACAAAGTTTTATTCTATTCTATTCAATTTTAATTGCAAGTTACACCTAAGTCACTGTGGGTTCTAACGAGTTTAAGTCCAGAATGGAGACTGAACTGTCTGTAGTAGACCTCAGATGGCAATCAGTTCTGTGGGATCGTTTCCTGGCTGATTGTGAAGGACATTTTTTGTTAACTTGAGTTTTTAATTTAAAAAAACTGTTTTTCCCCCATTTGATCATCAATTAATTTATATCGATGAATTGTTTCTAAATGAGTTACAACTGCTGCCTGTTATTCATTTCTGTCATGAATTTGGTTGGGGGTGATGATGTTCTTTGTTTAAAGCATGTACTTTTGGGTTGGAGTGATTTTGAGCATTCCAGCTCTTTGTTGTGTAAAATGAAACACTTAACTTCTTTATATTCTAATTCTCCAAGCCACATTAGTTTCTAGTTTCGTTTTTTGCAAAAGTTAAGTTGGAATGAAGAAAAGCACATGGGTACAAGAAAACATTTATTCATTCAATCTACAAAGGCTACAAGTCAGAGCATGCATAGTAACACACCAACACAAAACTTACTTCAAACAGTTCAAACAGCAAAAAGTTAAGAATACAATCAACGCTTTAGTTAGTGGTGCAACACCTATTCAAAGTCAGAAACAGAGCTGTTTGCTGCCATGGAGACCTGAGGGCAGAGTGTGCGTCTGAAAATCTGTCACATTATTCTGGCACAGTCTTTATCAAAAGAAAACTCAAAACTTGGAGCAGAAAGTCGCTGCAAGTCCAGATTTTTAGCTTCAGTTTCTGCACATTCAGGGCTTCACATCTTCAAACAAACCTCAAATTCTCTGACAGGCTTTGAACACAATCGTACAATCATGGTTTCAGTTTCTTTATGATGCAAGAAGAAATAGAGCTCAAACACATTTTTATAGCGTGGAGTTCTGACATTTTGTCCTGTTCAGGTCCAAACTGATCCGAAGAAGAAACTGATTCAATTTCAATCTTATCCCTGCTGAATTTTTTAGTGTTTTTCTTCCTTTTGTTTAACAATCATACAGTTTCAGTTAACTGTAAAGTGATCTAATAAATGACGCTCATCACTGATGGTTTCATGGATCTTCTTGTGACTTAAAGGCCTAAAGTAAAGCATCAATAATAAAATAAGATAAAATATACAATAAAATAACAAAATTAAAATCTATTTAAAAAATGACATACAGCAAAAATCACACTGCTTTCCGAGTTCAGCTGATAGATGAAGGTTCTTAAGAAAATAAAAGTCAAACTACAAACTCTGAATACATCGTTTTGGTTCTTCAGGTTTTCTACCAAAGCTGGTTTTTACTTTTGTGTGAAATTAAGAGACAAAATAAAATTCGTACATTTTATTGAAATACACTACAAAAGATAGAAAAATAGTTCTAGTATTACAGTTGGCAGCAGACTGGATGGGCTCAGAGGAGGAAGAGGAGGAGGAGGAGGAGGCTGGTTGTTAGTGATGAATCACATGATGGGGCAGCCTCTCTTGGCAGTGCGAGGATCTCCCTGCAAGTAAAGCCAAAGAGTTAGCTTACCCAATGTATACACAGGAAATATGAAGTTACCCAGCTGACCAATCACAGGTCTTTAACACGTGGTGACATTTTTGAAGAGGGGGTACGTCAAGCTACATACGAAGGCTTCAGCAAAGGTACAAAGCTAAGCAGCAAAATGACAACGTACGTATGCCATGTTCTGAGTTTGTCTCACCTGCGCTTGGAGGAGTTCTCCCTCAGTGGCTTCGATTTCATCATCCTCTTCCTCTCCCTGCTCCTCTACTGCCGTTGTGTATGTGGTGGTTCTCTTTGCCACCTCCTAAAACACACAAAACACACACACACACACACACACACACACACACACACACACACACACACACACACACAATGTTAGTATCTAAAACTAACATCAAGAAATAAAATCCTTCATGTAATCTGACAAACACTTTTCTTTGTAGACGATGTGTGTGAGTGAAGGCTGTGTTATACTTTGATGTGACGCACTAGGTCCGCGAGAACACGTGAGGCTTTTATGCTTTTTAAAACCCTGCGCTGCATCTGTTTGTGTCGATTCCCAAACTGCAGGGGGCGGTATATCACAAACTTACTTCTACCAGAGTACTAAATGAGAGTCGAAAAAGTTTGCCTTTGTTTACAACACATTTACATGTCTGTCCTGGAGATTTTTTCCAGGTTCTTTAAGCCTATTTCTCTTCTCTGCTGTGAGTGGCTGCTTTTTCACACCATTAATTATTTACCACCCAGTTTTCACTGTGATCTCAGTCATACAGATGCCTGTATTTCTTCACTTCAACCACAAGGACATCCTGTTCTTCTGCGATCTTGTCCATGCATCTTTGTCCGGCAGGTTAGATATTTTTAGGTGTGCATGGCGTGGAAATTTTCCGCATGAAAGGGACCAAGCAAAGGGGCATAGGTGCGAAAATGACGTCCGCACAAAGCATCGTGGTCCCAAGGATGCATCAAGCATAAATCAGCCTTAAAGGATAATTTCGGTTTATACAGCTTTGACATTGTTTATAGAATGAAGTAGAACAAAATACTCACCTAGAAGGTTTTCCTGATCCAAGCAGTGCTTCGGGAGATATTTAGATCCAAAATCGTGCAGCGGACATCCATAAAATGGGATCCATCGGGGCATAGACAACGCCGATCCTAAAACTGCATTAATTGTCCAAAAACTCGTGTTTTTCACCAATATTCCATCATGGTCCGCTCCAAGTTAGTGCTCTGCTGCAGTCTGTGTCACTTTAGACAGCGCTGTGTGGCTGTAATAAACTCTGAACTGACGAAGACTTTGTTTATGGCTCTGAGCTGACTCCTTTCTTTGAGGGGCAAATGTAAACAAAGTCTTCGTGAGTTCAGAGGTCATTACAGCCACACAGCGCTGTCTGGAGTGACACAGACTGCAGCAGAGGACTAACCCGGAGCGGACCATGATGGAATATTGGTGAAAAACACGAGTTTTGGGACGATTAATGCAGTTTTAGGAGCGGCGCTGTCTATGCCCTGATGGATCCCATTATACAGACGTCCGCTGCACAATTTTGGATCTAAATATCTCCGGAAGCACTGCATGGATCAGGAAAACTTTCTGGGTGAGTATTTTGTTCTACTTCATTCTATAAACAATGTAAAAGCTGTATAAACTGAACTTATCCTTTAAGTGTGGTGTGGTGTGGGTGTGTGTGTGTGTGTGTGTGTGTGTGTGTGTTGGTTCTGACCTCTCCCTGAGGGTTGATGAGCCCCACTTGGACATCCTGCCCAGAACTCCAGGAGCTCTGGTTCTTCCACACCAGGTCTGATGGAGGTTTGGAGCTCACACCTGCATCAGAGGCCCACACCTGAGAGGGAGGGACCCAGAGAGTTAAGAGCAGCTCTGATATTTCTATTTCCTTTGTCATTTCTGTTGGATTTCCTCTTCAGGCTTTATATATTTCAACTGCTCACCGTGACTTTCTGTCCAGCTTTCAGCACATATTTAGGAGTGAACTTGTAAGTGGCTGTCTCCTCTCCAATCGTCTTAATTATTTCATATCCCACCATAGCCTGATCCTGAAACACACGCAGACAAACACACATCAATCACACTGGCCTCATATTCAAAGTTGGCTCAACGCTTTGAGATACTTCTATTCAAAACTTAAAAAACTAACAGTCTGTGACGTCTCACCTCCTCTCCGCTGTTCTGCAGGCTGATGAACTTCCCATCAGTGTCGATCTCGTCGATGCAGATTGGTCCTGTGGCCGACGCAGAGTGGGAGATAGACACTGAGCTGCTGGCTTCCTGCTCCTCCACATCCACGCGCTTCCTCTTCCCCTGAGAGGTGCGAATGCTGCGGCTGCTGGACGAGGCTCGAGACACGGTGACACGTGCTGATGGGCTGGGAGACAGCCTCAGTCTGAGGGAAGAAAAGAGAGACGTCAGGTATAAGACACCTGGAAAGGTAAAAAGAAAAGTTAACATTTCAACTAGTGTGTTCTCACCTCTCCTCCTCTCCCTCCAGGAGTTTCCTGTACGCGTTGATCTCCATGTCGAGAGCCAGTTTGACGTCCAGCAGCTGCTCGTACTCATTGAGCTGCTCCTGCATCTTGGCCTGGATCTCGGCCAGCTCGCAGTCTTTCTCCATCAGCATCCTGCGGCTCGTGTCTTTCTCCTGAGCGAGCGCCGCCTCCAGCTCTGATATACGATCACGCCAACCACGAGTCTGAAATTAAACCAAAGGATCAGAGTGAGACGGATGTAGATTTTAAAGAGTAAGCAGTAAGTTCAATGATCTAATGTTTGGAAAGCTTTGAAAGATTGTACACCAATCAGAGAAGACGACAGATCAGACGCAATAAACAAGTGAAGTATGGGGTCTGTTCCCAAGAGTCTTTGTTTCCGTCTCACACACACTAAAACCTAGAAAGGTGAGGAGAGAATCTAGAAACCTGGAAACAAAACAGCTTTTAACTGTTTAAATAGAGGAAAGACAAACAGCTGACGAGTTTTTTTGACAAACAATACAGCTTTTAAAGCTCAGTAGATGAGATCAAACCCTAAAAGTTGCAGTAATAAGTTTGTGTTTCACCTCCTTCTGCAGTCCTGAGAGCTGTGCAGCCAGACTCTCCATCCTCAGCGCGGACTCTCTCAGCTCCTCTCGGGCCATGCTGGCTGAAGCACCGTTCATCTCAGACATACGATGAAGATCTTCCAGCTGTGGATGATCACACAGAAGCTTTCAGAGTCAGAGACAACATCTACAAACACAGTTTCCTCGTCATCACAGTGAGAAAGAGGAAGTGAGAGGCTTGTTGCACTTCCTGACACACAGGAACTCAGAGCATAGAGGTTTGTACTCTGTTTTTCTTACGTGCATCATTTACGGTAACCCTCGATTTCTTCATTGACTGACACGCCGTCTGTTGATTTCTTAAAAAACAAATGCAGATGATTTCATCTGTACACAGACGGCAGTAAGAACGTGTGCATTTAGGTTTTGATGTACAGTTTTTCTGCAGGTGGTTTGACCTCCTCGCAACCTTCTGAAACCACAAGTTCAACAACACAGGCCACAAAAAAGCAAACAGAATACCGTCGATAGTTTGACGTCTTAATGTTCTGTTATTTTGTTTATTTTGGAGCCAAGGAAGAGGGCTTGTGGGAATCTTCTGTGTGAAGAAAAATAAACTTAAATTTTGGGCTTTTTGCTTTATCTCCTGTTGTTTGAATCAGATGTAAGTAAAACAGGTCATTTGTCATTTCCATCATTGCACCAGGCATAGGATTAAAAATGAGGAGATTAAATTACTCATATCTCAGAGAAAGAAGAGAAAAAGTAACAATTGTCAGATACTCCCGTTCCAGATGTAAAGACTGCCCTCTGGTGGCCTAATTTTCATCCCTGCATTTTCACCTCACATAAGGAATTTAGCTGTTACAGTGAAGTTTCTCTTTAACATTTCTCCACAGAAATTACTCATACGTGCTCTTGCGTGCATGCGTGTGTGAGTGTGTGTACCTTGGTGATGTAGACGCTCTCCATGTTGTCCTTGTAGATCTTGATCTGCTCCTCGTTCTGAGCTCTCATGTCAGCCAGAGCCTGAGTCAGTTTGTACTCGTACTCCTCTTTTCGTCCAGAGTCCACCTCCACCAGCCGGGACTCGTACCGGTGCCGGGCCTCCTTCACCTCCTGCGCCCCAAACACAGCGGGTTCAGACAGAGTACTCAGATGTCACCTTCACCTGGTTTGCTCTAAACAACTGTGGGTTTGAGTCTGTGATAAAACTGAAGCAGTTGGAAAAACTCAGCTCCTCACCTCCTCGTGGATGTTCTTACGGAAGTCCATTTCCTCGGTCATACTCTGGCAGCGGTTCTCCAGGTCGACTCTCAGCAGCATCTCGTCGGCCAGTTGCTTCTTCGCCTGAGCCAGACCTGTATCCAACTGGAAACACAAGAGATAAGACAAAATAAGCCCAAGTAGATTTGGAAAAAGAGTTGGCAAATCAAAAGAAAATCCCAGGATAATACACTTAACGTGCACCATAAAGATTTCCAGACTGGATTAAAAACAAAGCAAGCCCCCAAACACTCTTCTGTTGTTTGATATACCACTGTACATCTTTACAGTTAGAGAAAATAAGTGCAGTAAACACCTACTCTGTGTTTGTTCCAAACTACATGAATAAAAGAGAATAATCTGTTGTGGTTGGAAGAGACAATCAGGATTTTTTTAAGTAAAGAAATAACATGAAGCATTTTTTACTAGCAAGTTTCATGTACGTGTCATTTCAAACTTCAAAACCAGCTTCAGTAGCCATTAAAAGTCCAACACAACCCAGCAGAGTTAAAGATATGTGAGCAGCTACATTCTGCGATAGAGGTTTTAGAGACACATAACTCTCCAAAGTAGGTAAATGTTTTCTTCTTCGGGGGTCTAAAACGGCACCAAAAATTCATTTCTGAATATGGCTCTTTCATAATCTTGGTTTTAATTCACTTCCCTTATTTCAATGAAGCATCTGTAGCTTTTTTTGTAATGATGTAAAGGGCAATACAAATAAAATTTATTATTATTATTATTATTATTATTATTTTTTTTTCTGTAGGGGAGGCTTCGAAGAAACCATGTGACACAGAAACAGGAAATTACTCCTCTCCGTCTGCATCTCTCCACAAACATTAAAGGATGTGAAGTGTTTGGATAGGTTTGAGTGGTTGTGTACCTCCTGCAGCTGCTCCTGCAGCTCAGCCAGCGTGGCCTCCAGGCTCCTCTTCTCAGACAGCGCCGTAGCCAACATCCCTTCTTTAGCGTTCAGCTGAGCCTCCAGATCCTTCAGCCGGGCCTGAGATCCAGCCGCCTCAGAGTCCTTCTTGTTGAAGCTGAAAAAGGGGGGAAAGACTTGTGCTTATGGAGCTCTGACTTGTGTTACCAGCTGTAGATGAAGCATATCCTTTAACTATCTTAAAGGGGCCAAAGATAAATCAGCAAACTGGTGGATTGTATACCAGAAACACAGGCAGCAATGACAGAAAAGCGTTCAGTGCGCTTAACTACATAAAGTAATTTACTGTTGAACTGAGACAAACTAATAGAAGTCTTAATTAGGGATGCACCAATCCTATCCTGGTACATGGTATCCGCGTTGATCCAGCCCCTTAAAGTGATACTCCGTGATGGAACAAGTTGGGTCCGATCACAAGGTTTAGGGCAGAAATTACCCCTACAGCAGTGTTTTTGTGCTGCAGAAGCCCAGGGCGCTCGCACCAAACATCCCCTCCCTGCTCCTCTGCCGGTTTCCTCTGCACTCAGACGGGGCCAATTTTTACTTGACCAAAAACACAAATAAACGGACTCCCACCGAAAAACTCTGATATTGGTCTGCATTCACACTTTATTTAGAGAATGTTCAGCGCGTTACTTTCACACAAAAACACCGCTAAACAAGGCTCTAGTTCTCATCGTGTTTCTTCGTCCTGGCAGACTACCTGCGTTTGTCCATATCTGGCACTTTGTGCGCGCAGACTGATACACTAAGCAGCGACCACCTCGTAGCCAGCTGTGGCTCTGCAGCGGAGGTAGCGGAGGTAGCGGAGGTAGCGCCGTTTTACGACACGATGAGAACTAAAACCTTATTTAGCGGTGTTTTTGTGTGAAAGTAACGCGCTGAACATTCTCTAAATGAAGTGTGAATGCAGACCGATATCAGATTTTTTTGGTAGGAGTCCGTTAATTTGTGTTTCTGATCAAGTAAAATATGGCCCCATCTGAGTGTAGAGGAAACCGGCAGAGGAGCAGGGAGGGGGTGTTTGGTGCAAGTGCCCTGGGCTTCTGCTGCACAAAATTACTGCTGTAGGGGTAATTTCTGCCCTAAACCTTGTGATAGGACCCAACTTGTTCCATCCCCGAGTATCACTTTAAAGCTGGATCGGGTATCTGTGGGAAAGGATCGGTCCAAACTTGACACTGAGACTTAACAGTGATTAAGTCTACAAGGTATAAAAGTTTACAATCAAATAGTTATTTCTGTCAATTCTGAAGCATTTTTCAACTAAACTGCTGTTAGACAGTTAAACACTTATAGTTTAAATAACTATTAATTCTGTATAAACTCATTTTTCAGGATCAATATTGGACAATACCCAAAGCCCAGGTATCGGTATAGGGACCAGAAAAGCTGGATCAATCCCTAGTCTTAATCATCCGGTATTCTGAGAGCTCTGACCCTAAAATCTACAAAGCTGCTTGTTCACACGTCATGTCCCTCACAGCAGGCAGGACAAGACACCAGAACCAGTGAAAGCCTCAGTGTAAAGTTTCAACAGGACGAAGGACAAACAGCACAGACGACACTATGGAGACAGTTTTTATGTTTCTATCAGTGCCTAGAAAATGATTTGCCTTCTTCGTCCACTCGCGGTTTTATTCCTGCTGCTTCGTTACTCCTCACACTGACTGCTCACATGACAGAGAGGCCATCACCTCCATCTCCTGCTTGTGGTAAATTCCTGAAATATTTCTTGTTCTGTTCTTTTCTGCTTAACTTTTACCATGGGGACTGGCATGAAAAAGTCTTGATGAAAACTTAAGCTCTGTGCTAACATGGTATCTGACAGAGAGTCTTTGGAACGTGTACAATAAATCCTATAAATGCACTATACTGATAAATAAGGTCAACACAACGCCAGAGTTTTAAGCTGTGATCTAACTCAAGTATAAATAATATAAAGTTAATACCTGTTTCGAAACGACAAAAACTGGTCTTAGTCAAAATATGCCAAATCTTCTCCTCCAATGCCAAACAAGACTCAACAGCAGAATGAACTGTTTGGCTTTAGCAGGGAAGATTTGGCAAATTCAAAAAGTCTCTCTGTCTTAAACTAATCTCTATGCAGATCAACCACACCTGCTTGCACTTTCACCTCTATTAGCTTCAGGAAGCTTCTGATTGAAACCATGAGTCTGGATCTGTTGTTTTTTAATAGCCATGGTGTTATTTGATACTACTGATTAATGAGGAAACGGGGGATAAAGCTTTGATGTGTTGTTAAGTATTGAACACTTTGACAACCTTACTGATAAGTGAAGAAACTTCTGTGTGTCAAAGGAGAAAAAAGTAAACAGTTTCTTGTTGGTCCAGTTTACAGCCGACCAGTGCCTCTGGTGATAAACTGCTCAAGGCAGAAGAAGTAGAAGAAAAGTTTATAAGATGTGTCAACATTCCACTGCATTTTACACACATAAGAGCCTTTTTCCTTCTTTGGTTTAAAAACAGTCTGATAAATATGTGAGAGCGACATATTTTCACTTTTAAAAAACACGCTGGACTTCCGTTTCCCAGCTCGGAGCAGGGTTAACTAAGTCAACAGGGAGACTGTTTCAGAGGGTTTGTGAGTATAAATGAGTCTGTTATTGGAGCTCGGAGGGACGGCCTCTGGGTTACGACGGGCGGCTGATGTGGGCGAACTATGACAGGAATGTACTGAGGTATGTCTGCTTTCTCACATTTTACTGAGAAACGTTAGCTGGGCGGGAAACCGCTGACCCGGCACTAGGATCACACTCAGAGACCAAAACAGCCCACAGACAAACTACAGATACTCCTGTAAAGGCTCTAAATGATCCCAGCTTACTATTACTGCAGAACAGAGTCCAGCACTTCCTGTTCTCACAAATAAAACATTAATGTTAGCTACAAACATGTTAAAGAGTGTTTGAGTGACGCTTGCTGTGTGTGGGTGTCTGTGACTACAAACCGAGGGGCCCCTTTAACACCAGACCCATGACTTCAATCAGACAGAAGACACATTGAAGTAATTATGACACCTGGTCCAGACACCAGGTAACATAATTACTTTTTAGAGAAAGCTACGGTTTGATGACTCAGAATAAATTACACCTGTGATAAAGCTTTACAGAGATTTATGATGAGGTTTGAACTTTAATATTCAAGGGGCGGACAAAATGTCAATAATATTACATAAGAGTTTTTATGGCAGAATCACAACCCAGATATTATCAACGTTCCTCATGTTTGTTTTTATTTTTATTTATTGGTTCTTTTCAACAACATGCAAGCAAGAAATCCTCTGTACAGCAGTCTATGGTGAGAAATACTAAAAATCTATCAAGCGTTCCAAAAAAAGAAGATATTTTAAAAGTTAAATCACAGAAAAGCAAGAATAAGACATCATCATTGTTGTAATGTCAAAAGAACTCCCTTCGTGTTTGTTTTAAAGACTAGTTTATAAGTTACTGACCAGTTCAACTAAAAATTTCAATTTAAAAAGTACTGTCCTTATAGAAAGAAGGATGACAAATTGTTTACAGCTAAAGCAACTTTTGAAAATCTGTGTGTGAGGCCCTGTCTTTGCATTTACCATCTCTACAGTGCCGTATCTCTGCATAATCTGACACAGGGAGCAGTCTCTGTATGAGAAAACAACAGTAATGTGAATGTGTCAATATTACAATGTCTTTATAGAAAAATGCATGGGCATGTTGACCAAACCAAAGGGTTTGCTACTTTATATCAGAATGACAGCAGCAGGCTCCAGCTTGTCACGTGTCCTGGGATTTTAACTCAAAGAAAAGTTATCGGCCTATCACGAAGCACAGCCAGACTGTCACAATCCACGCACGAGCCACTGTGTCAAAAAGTTAAGTGGTCCAATGAGCTGTTGTCAACTGTCCAGTAAAGACCACAAACCCAAACAGGTGTCACTACCACCTGTGGTCTGCTGTCAGGGAGCTGACCACACACACATACGCACACACTCGCACACTTACGTCCTGCTGTTGGACAACACACAGCACCTGACTGTAGCACATGTGTGTAGTTTTACGAGCATCTGGGATGTTTAATTAGCAACTGCAGAGAAACGACATCACTCTTTTCGCCTCTCTGAGAGAGTTTACACTCCGGTGAAATCAGCCAGTTTGATTCTAACTTCAAAATACACACAGCAGTGTATATCACTTTGAATTTCTAAACCAACACTGGTCGGTTTTTACAAATAAATTAGTTTTTTCCCCTTATACATTTTCAACAAGTACACAAAAACACTGTTGAGATACCTTTTGCAAGGTAAAAATACATATCCACCAGCTCTTGTGAGGGAAAAAGCTCTACATCAGGGGTCTCAAACTCGTGCCAAGAGGCTGCAGGTTTTCTTTCCAACCAGAAACTCCACCAGCTGAATTCACTGATTAGTCCCTGCCCTCTGCTTGAAGGTGAGGTAATTAGTGAATTCAGCTGGTGGAGTTTCTGGTTGGAAAGAAAACCTGCAGCCTCTTGGCCCTCCATGGCACGAGTTTGAGACCCCTGCTCGACATTGTCTATTCATTCAGTTCAGGTCAGCAGCTGTGAGCTGCAGCTGTCAATGTTTGTCACATACATGTTGTGACACACAAACACGCATTCAAAACCTTCCTTTCTATATAAATACAGCTTGGATGTTAACATTATTCTATTACATATATGTTAAAAACTTCAAAACAGCTTCATTGTATAGGTAAAAAAAAATATTTAAGAACATTTTAATGCGAATTTAATGACATGATTCAAAAGATGTTGAGAAAAAGTTTTGTAGAAAGAATTTAACTTTGACAAACAATTAAGAACCCTGGTGATCAGACAGTGGTTCAGAATCTGTTCAAATGTGTTTCATTACAGAGAGATAAGTGATATTTATTTACTTTGCATTTATGCAGCAATGAAAATTAAACAAATAATGCAATTTTGTTACATTTAACCTCTATAGACAGACTGCAAAGACAGAATCCTGTCGAATTTCGACATTGTACCTAACTGTATGGTTATTTCAGCAATTTTAACAATGTTTTACAAACTTAGTCCCCAGCACATAATAATCCAATGAGTGTATCGCTGAAATTTCAAACGATTTTCCCTTCCATTGTCCTTGTGAATTACATGAAATCAATAGTATTTTGCACCTGTGTTTCTGCCTTTTGTCTGACCGGGCTCTACAAAAGACCCTGAAGGCACCATGTCATCTTCAGTGTGGGTAAAGTCTAATTAACCCTCTGCTAATACTCCAAGTACACTTTTAACCTGTCAGTAAATCGTTAGTTAAGGCTGACTTATTTAGCCATTAAAATGTTCGTATTTCAGATGTCAGAAGCGGGTTTTTATTGTTATTCTGTTATATAGCTGGACAGACAATGGTGGGCGGTAACAGCTGTCAATCATTTTAAAACACTTACTTTTAATTTAACCATCCCTGAAAAAAAAAAAAATAATCACTTGATTTATTGAGTAAGAAACTAAATGAAAGTTAAATTTAGGACTACTATTTTGGTCGGGGTTTGAGTGACGCTCTGAGCAGAGCAGGAAACGTAACCTCCTGTACAGACCCGCGTACGTAATGCTGCAAAAATGGCTCGAAAATCAAAGTTTAGCCTTTAGCCTTAAGCTAATCGTGTAGAGTTCGTGTCCGCATTAAGACCTTGTAGTGTGATTAACGTTAGAGGCTTACTTCTGCAGGAGCTGCTCATGCTCGTTTCTGATCTTTCCCAGCTCGATCTGCAGCCAGGCCCGCTCCTTGGAGGAATCATCCAGACTCCTCCGGGCGTCCGCGAGCTCCGTCTCATAGAGCGCCTTCACCCCGGACAACTCCCGGTTCCGAACATCCTCCTTCTCGCTGATTTTCAGATGGAGAATGTCGTTTTCGGACTCCAAGCTGCGGACTTTGTCGATGTAGACGGCCAGGCGGTCATTCAGGTCTCGCAGCTGCTGTTTCTCCTGCAGTCTGGTGATCCTGGTCGGACTCAGCGGTGTGCCGCTGCGGCACGTGCTCCTCTGACCGGTCGGAGTCGCAGTCGCCATTGCAGAAAGAAAAACTAAAAACTTGTTGATAAAAGACCGGGGGCAGGCCGAGCTCGGTTAGCACCTCTTAGGCTGCAACGATTCGGATTTAACCGCTCAACAACAGCCCGCACTTCCGTAAACTCCTCTGGAAGTGTATCCTGTCCTTTCTTAACCGAATGAAAGAGGGGTTTGGCTTCCCAACATGGCGGCCCATTAAAAACTTACGTTAGGTTGAACCAGCCAATGGTGAAGCTCGACGAAATGCGTTCTTTCAACTTTGACTTACAGGTTCACTTGAAAATGTTGTCAACGTATGCCGGAAGGTTCCGGGCCAGGCGGGGTGCGTGCGTAATTACAGCGGTTAACACCGTATGGTGACTCGGAATGCGCCAGTATAGATATCAAGCGCTTCTTGAAAATAACGACCAAGCTTGAATATTTTTTGATTATATCATTTTCCCGGTCAGGCAGCTGTACTGTAAAGGTTGTATTTATACACAAGGCTCTGCAAGGATAACAAAGTACCCAAAACAGAAAAACCAAACGAAGGAAACTCATAAATTGTCGAACTACTCAAACTCATTCTCTACAGTAAACTATGGAGTAGTGAGAGTGCCAAATTACAAAAATAAATCTATAAAATAATAAATAAATAAATACATTTTATAATAAACTATAAAAGGATTAATGAATAAATGATTTAATAAACGAATTATATAAGAATCTATAAAAGAATAAATAAAAATAAATTAAAAAATAAATAGAATCTATAAAAGGATCAATAAAAAATGAATTAATAAATAAATTATATAAGAATCTATGAAATAAAAAAATGAATCAATAAATAAATTATACAAGAATCTACAAAAGAAAAGGCTAACAAAAACAGAAATATAACAAAAAATCAAAAAATCAATAGAAAAGTGCTTAATAAAGAAAGAAAGAAAGAAAAAAAGAAAGAAAGAAAGAAGCTATATGAGGTGATATTAATCTAAGAATAAAGCCTTAAAATAAAAGGCTAATAAAAGTATAAATATAAAGACAATTAATAAAAGTAATTCAAATCACATCATAATGCCACTTTAAAAGGGAAGAAAATATGCGCAGAAAAATATGCGCAAATATGGGATATGCTCCATAAACAGGCAATTGATAACACAATATGTGAGAAGAGTTCATTAAAATATTTGAAAGTAAAATAGAACCAGCGCAATATAATCAACAATAATATTCTAAAATGATAAGATCTTATGAACACCATAAAGTCAGTTAAATTAAAGGATGATGTAGAAAAATGAGCCAGAAAAAAATTAATGAAAATAAGTTAAAACAAAATAATAATGAATTAAAATAAAATGAAGTAAAATAATAATAACGGTAATAATAATAATAATAATAATTAACGGAAACAAAATTAAAAATTAACTGAAATTGGTTAAAATAAAATAAAATGAATTATCATTACATAAAAAATGAAGTAATGGAAATGAAATCCAAATGAAAATGATGAAGTTAAAAAGTTGTAATAAAAGTAATAGTCGTTTTTACACATTGCTTGATGTGTATTGTGTTTTCAGTATCACTTTGTGGAAGTCTTTGTATTTTGCATTAAATAAGAGCTTTCATAAGCTTTTACCTCTTTCACAATCACAAAAGTCAGGCAGAAGAGACTAAATTATTAAGTAACTGTAAGTTAGTAGTTTAATTAGTTTGCATGGTACCTTCAAAGTGGGTGGTGTTTAAATTATCTTTAATACCAACAATCAAATATGTCGATTTTGTTGTACATTTCATCTCGGACATTGCATGTTTTAAACTATATGAAGCAGTGGCTTGCACAGAGTGGCAATTGCCCCTTTATGGCCCAATCATTGAAAATGAGCCTCTAAGTTTACTCTTGGAAGCCAAAATGCGCACTAAAGTGTGTGATTGGCAAAAAACACCAAACTGCCCCCCGCCCTTCAAAAAGTCTGTGCAGGCCACTGCACTAGTTTATGCATCTCTATATTTATTTATTTTGTCTGTATTTCTATTTTATTCACTTTAAATTTTGAAAAAAAAATGCCAGGAAGTGTTTTACAAAGCATCTTAAAGACCTTGTGAGAATTTATTTTTTGTGTGTGAGAATTTTGGCACCCCTTATGGCTGAAGATTACCTTTAACTCCGCGTTTACAGAGGGATTCATTTTTTCTTTAGTTTGTTTCTCAGCCAGATACGCAGTCTCCACAGGAGCTTTAAAGGCACTCACTCAGTTAATCTGACCCACGGTGTATCCTTAGGCAAAACTCTATACCAGCAGGGTCACTATGGACACTCTGTTCCATTAGTTTATCATTATTATTATTATTATTTTACATTCTTTTGAAATATAAAAAAGATCTCTGCCTGAAAATTTCCGAGGTATAGCTATGAAGTCCTTGAATTAATCAGTTTAATCATACTTATCAGTGAAAAGAGACTAAAACACGAACAGTCTTGCATAAGCTCTCCATATATAACTTTTTATTCACAGACTTATAGGAAAAGCAAGTAGAAAGTGTTGTACAGAGATTTGGGCATAAGGAGTCTGTAGAATTATCTGTTTCCTTAAAAGTTAAGACAAATTTAAAAATATATTGTTTTGTGGTGGAGGTATTATGACCATAAAATGATTGGAGAAACTTTGTAGTAGATTCTTTGCTGAAGGATTGATGTGATCCGACAAGAAACCAGCAGAGGGCAGAATTTGTTCAAATATACTGTGCCCGAACTTGAGGTTTTACAGTCAATATTTGTACATTTTGAGCTGAGTAATTTATTTGTACCTTCACCCCTAAAATAATGTTTCTGTGAGATATTAATGCCACCTTTTCTTAGTGACTGAAACACATAACTGTTGCCCTTTCCTTCTTCATACAGCCAATATGTCCCTCAAAAGCCTCTTCTTTTATTTTAAAGTTTTACATAATACTGGCATAATATGTTATACTGCAGCTCTTTGAAGTAATGCAGATTTCGCAAAACCACAGAACAGATATAACAGAGCTGACAGTTCAGAGGGAACAACAATATCTATCTCTGAGTTCAATGCACATAAAAAAGCACATACCAATGTTTCGCAGATCGCAGAGCCATCATCCTTGAGTGATCAACACAGATTAGCAGTCCACAGCTGGTGAGTGAAGAGTCATGTGACCTGCATTCAAATCAACACCTGAGAAAATGAAACAGACCTGTAAGACGCCACCTATAGAAGGAGTGGACCCAGCACTGAAAGCCAATGGCAGTGAAAGTGTTAATCTGTACTGAACCGATAACAGTGAATTCAACCTTCAGAGTAATCAGATGTCAGAGAGTAGTCTGATTAGGTTCTCTACTTTTTAATGAAGATATTAAGGCCTTGTGGACCTTGTGTAAGTGTAACATCCTGCTTTGTCTTGTCTTGTTATTTCATAGCTGAACAAACACATTGTAGTTTTGGCTGTGATAATATGAGTCAAACAAACTTCAGAGAAACAATCCAGTGAGCTGCAATGTTCTCAAAACTGACCTCACACTTGTGCAACAAGATGATTATCATCCTGTCCTCTGTGTGTGAAGGGCTTCTGGAGAACAGCACTGAGCAGGAACATGATCATATCAAGAATTAGAGTGTCTTTGTGTCTTTCACAGTTCGAACCTCTGATTGGTTTTAAACAATTTAAATGGTGGATTATCTCAATGCTCCGACTGATGACGGATTGTTCCAAACAAGAAGTTTTCATCATGGGAGTAAACATGCCCTCTACTCACTGTGAAGTTACATTCAGTATTATTTTGGTTTGGAGTGAGGCATTTGGATATACTCATGTGTCATTTGTTATTATTTTGTCAATTTAGTGCAGGAACAGGAGGACTAGTTTTTTTGTATCTCCTTTTGAGTTCTTCTCGATCAGCTGAGCTGAAGGGGTTGCTTTATGATGCTTCAAACATGCAGGGTGACTATGTAGTGACTTAAGAGGCAATCAGGAAATTGTTAAAAACACTGGATACCAACTAAATGTTACATACCTAGGCTTGTAACTCAGAAAAAAAAAATTCTGGAGTGAATGTGTTTCTGACTTAGTTTGATAATTCATTTGCAACGTTTCTTTCTTTTTGCAGCCTCAATTGGAAAGCCATCATGTGAAACACATCATTGTGAATAAGTATCATTTTTACATACATGTTGATCAGCTTGTGAGAAAATGGATTGTTGATTATATCAAAGGATATCTCGTCCACCTTCAGGTCCTCCAGTGTGTTGTATAAGCACTCTGCTGTAAAGCTGAGCATGATCAGACTTTGTAAGGATGACACTCTGTTTTCCAACATCACTGCTAAAACACCAGATGTTGTTGTGTGTGAGGGTCACAGAGAGGTGTTCATCCTGGAGGTTGGTGTGACTTTTGACCACAGCTTAGAGGGAGCTTTCCTGACCAAGATGCTGAAAGTGTTTATATTTGCTTTTCCTTTCACTTAAGACCAATCACTTGAAGAGCTGAAGCTAAATGAACTGGTCTCACTCAGTGATTTAGTTTAAGACTGAATGATCTGGTGACGGACACATCAAGCAACGTTTTCTGCCTCATGTTCTTGACTTAGACATTTTTTTTTTTCAAATCTGTTTGTCATATACTTCACAGTTTTTAAGATGCCTTGCACAAGTTTAGTTCATATTGTCATCATTACCTATCTCTCACATTTTAACCGTATGTGTTTTTTTTTTCTCCATTACAGTTTTCTGAGACAAAGTTGACAAACAACAAAAGATGAATATAAAAACAGCACCAGAGACAAAATGCACTGATTTGGAAATCATTTATTCTGTGTGACACAACCTGAGTTGTGTGTTTTTCTAATAATACTGCTCTTCAAGCTGACACAGACACCACAGTGAACAGCAGCAGACTCACACAATAAACTATGGCCCTGCTTATGCACAAATATTAAGTTTTTCGTGAACAGTTCTTGGACTTCTTAACAAAGTGTGGAAGCACAGAGGATAGATGATTTAGCAGCAACAAATCATCATCAGTGTCCTAGGGGAAAGCTCCACCACAATCCCACTTCAACAACACTGCTGTAAAGAACATTTAATGTTTATTTCTCAGGAAAATAAAATGTGTTTTCAACTTTGATTGTAAGAAAATCATTGTACCAACTTCTATTTGTTCATTTTAAGAACCTGCAGACTTATGAGTGTTTTTGGTCCTGCTGTTTGACTGCAGACTGGGCTGTGCTGTTACTGCAGTACATCATGGGAAACAGAAATTCAAGCAGCTAATTAAAGATGCAGCTCGTGCAAACAACAGTGAACATATGCTTAGTTGCATTCATGTCAAACAGGCTCTAAGGAGCGTGAAGAATTATTCATGTGAATGTTGTTTGATATCATCTCTGGGGCAGGAAAGAACCACGATTGTAAAGATGTTATTTAATCTGCCCCCTCTCACAACTTAAAAGAAAAGTGTTTCAAGGCAATTTAACATTTATTAATGTGACATGATGGTATAAAAGCGTGTGCATGGATAATAAGCTATCAACTTGAATCTCCACAGCGACAGCTTGTTAGTTTAAAAACCCTGTTCCTTCACTTTGAGTTACTCTGAGACTTAAGTGCATTTTCAAAACCAGCTCCAACTAAATATCCTACAGTTTTATCATCAAAAAGACTTTTTTTAATGTCTTTAAACTAAAAACAGAAAGACAAAAGAATATTTATCATCCACAAGAAGTAACCCAACACTTTGCTTCTTTTCCAATATAACTCACAGCTCTTGGGGTGAACAAACAAACAAAAAAACCCAACAACCTGGCATGGCTCTAGTTTTAAGTCTTAAGTAATAATTAAGAAATTAAAAAAAGAAAAAGAAAAAAAAGCGTTAAAAAAACACAAGATTTGAGTTGTTTTTTTTTTCAATTCATACAACTAGCACAGTTTAAGACAAACTTCACCTGCCATAAAGAAACAAACAAAAGGTTGTGGTAGTACACAGAAGACTATACTCAATCTAAACATGTCCACATAATAACTGGTTCTTATAAAATGATTGTGACAAAAGCAGAAAAACTCCCGGTAGTTCACTTTGACCCGAAGATGGCTGTAGACCATTTTCATTTTACACAGAAAAAAAAAAAGGAACAAATGTTAATAAACTCCACGTGGTCCTCCTGCAATAAATAAACATCATTATGGCTAAGCTGAGTAATTTCCTCACTTGCTTTGTTGTGGTTGACAAAATGAATAAAAGGCTGTAGTATTTTACACCCAAACCACAAGATAGCAGCATGTCAAGTTAAAATTCTGTATTGAGATCATGCAGTTTAGCAAAATTTAAAGTTAGGAAATTACACAAATCTTTCTTTTGGTGGGCTGGAGATGTTTGAACTGAGAGTCAAGTCCTGTTGAGAAAGAAAGAAAAATGATAAAGATCAAAGCTGGCCATAAATCGTGACACATGAAGTCCCAGCGGTCTTGTCATAAAAGAATAGATCATAGTCACTCAAATACTTAAGGCTATTTTCTGTTTCAAAAGCTATTGTTAAGTTAAAGTTCTGACATACAAAAAACAACTCAAACAGTTTGTCAAACACTGAGATGGTTGATAAAATTCTTGTTTGCTCTGAATTAACTTCCGTAAAGTTTACTGTATTTTATAATAACAAACCAGTACCACTAGATGGCAGCATCTACATCTCAGTGCCATACAGATTCTGTGCACTTCAGGAAATTTTATACTGACTTGTTGTAAAGGTTGTTCAAAGACAAGGATTGTTAATACATGAGGGGATTCTATGAACTGAAACACACAACACTAAGTGATGAATGTGTTTTAAAAATAAAAAGAAGAATTGAATAGGGAATACTGATTCAAAAAAGGTTTGGTACAATTCAGAGGTCCAGGTCAATGTTGAAAGACATTCTCTTTTATAATGATAATCTCTTAGTTATTACTCTTACTATCAAACTGTGCATTTATATATGAATTTTACTTTATTTATAAAGTTGTGTTTTTCTTATTTCCTTTATGGCTTGTATAACACATCAAAGTGGAGACAGAATCCTTTTGATAGACTCGTCCTGATCGGTAAGTGAGGAAGAGCACATTTACGTGGTGTGTGAGGTGCTGACTCGGCAGTTTTTCAGCTGAGTTCTTGTAAATTCTGTTTTGCTCTTGCTGATTTCATGAAAGCCATGAAACACGCTTTAAGCGTCATGTCTACTGCAGAAATCCCAATTACACTCAGAATCATGGTTGTTACTAGAAATAGAATACGACACGAGAAAAACATTTCTCCCAAATATTTCAACCCTCTTCTCTGGCTGAGCTTTTATTTATTAATAAAATGTCTGTTTCTTTCATTTTCCTATATGTTCTACTTTTCTGCCACTGACAGTTTGTGGCTGAATATGTGCCAGGGAATGTCATAGATATATTATAACAAATGTTTATGGCTCAAGCTGAAAGAAATTCTGTATTTTCTTTAGTGGCAATAAACAGCCAATAACCAATAACAATAGAAAGTGTTACAAAGATACTGTACCTCACTTACTAACTCAAAAAAGGGCATTTTTTGTTTAATCATGCTATAAGTGTGAATTGTGGGCAGCATTTTACATCAGAGCATAGAGACACTGAAGACTGAAAGATGGGTACCCTGTTTGAGTGAGGCTAAGGCTTGTCTGTCGCCAATCTCAATGAACCTTCAAGAAGTGTGAGCAATTTAACAAAAGAAACTCTGCAAACATGCAGAGAGAAGGTTTGAGAAGATTCAACCAAACACCAATGAGACAAAGACTGCGTTCTTCTTCATCTCATCCAGGGACTCTGAATATAACATGTCTTTTCTACTTGGCAGATGTCTATCATCACCTGTTTTGTTAATTTAAAATCTCAGGCAGGATTTCTGACCTCAAGCTTGGAGTCGTCTTAAATGACAAGCCTGTACTTATATTCTAGTCCAGGGCTCGTTTTTAAGTCTGACTTGATTTTCAGGGCTCATGCTGATCCTAGTGATCTTAGACTTAGGCATCAAGTGCATTCAGACAAATCATGAGTCTTGCTTTTAAAGATTTTACAGGACAACAAAAGCAGAGCAATGGAACCAGATGAGATGATAGAGGGCAGATTTAGTCGATCAGATGTCTAGGATGAACCCAAAAATTTGCTTTAGTCAGGTAGGTTGCAGATATTTTTTGTTTATACACCTGCAGTGATCCCATTGAGGCAGAATGGAAAAGTGCGTTTATATTGAGACCTGTGGTTCACAGTTCTCCTTGATACATGGCATTGTAACTTGATAGATAGTTCAAACCTACTTGTAAGGTAACAATAACACTTTCTCAAGCATCAACACCCAAAACATTCAAGTACAGAAAGATGTTAACACACATCTGGCAAGGCTTGATCAGTTAATTCAAACAGTAATTCAGATTGCTTTAACTCCTTGCTCCTCCTCAGCTTCACCCTGTCGACTGGCTATGGTCACTCTTTGGTCAAAAAATAAAAACGCCAACAGCCTGAAATGCCAAATTTGTGAAAAAGACCATCAACCAGTGGATAATGTTGTGGCTGCTTAGACCTAATTTGTATCAAAAGAACACAGGTGTATTCAAAAGTTTCACTTTTCACTTTCAAATAAGTTTTAGAGGCTTTCCGTATTCTTATCAAATCCTTTAAATAACATTAGGCTGCATACAAAGACAAACTTAAAGTCTCCGTGGGGATTTAAAACACTTTTGAGGGTCGGGGGAATAAAAGAAAAAAAAAAGCACAAAAATAACCAAAATTAAAGCTTCTACAAGATATGAATCTGACACATTAGCAGTAGTTTGCCTATATATGCACTAAGAGTTAGCTAACTTTAGCTAACACCCCAGCAAATGGCTTGCTGCAGTAGTCAAAACATCAAGTGTTTTACAAGGTTATGTTAGACACTGTTTAAATTCTGTTCCCTCTTTGTCAAATTAAAGCTTTGACTCAGTCATAATCCAGACATCTGACCCTATAATCTGACAAATGAGCTACATTTTATGGCATCTATTAGCTTTGAATTAGCAACAAAAGGAAAACATCGTCTGGACTGATTTAAAAAAAACAAGAGAATTGTCCGTGATTGAAAGACAAGGAAAATTTTAAGCAGTTTTTTTTTTTCTTTTTAACTTAGGTCGGCAGTGACATCTAGCATTACCTGCTAGCCTAATCTAGTTTAACAGTCCAGTTCTCTTTTACAAAAAGCATTTCTGTTATTTCACTTTGCTTCTGCCTGGATGCAGTATTTCATAAAGGAAGGTTGAAAGTCACCAGCTGATACTGTTTTGTACTAAAAGGTGGACTACATACAGCTCCCTTCTAAAGAGCCAAAATATTTAAAGCGCCCCCTGCTGACAGGGTGCAGTACGACTGATGAAGCCGGCCTCCTCCATGTTAACAGGTGAGAAGTGAGTCAGACCATAGAATCCGAAGACAGGTCAAATACACGTTTATCAAATACAAATACTTTACTGCTTTTTCCTTCAAGGTTGTGAAGGGGTAGAGCCTATCCCAGCTGTTATTGGGCGCAATGCATGGTACACCCACAACAGGACGCCGGGCTTTGTCCAACATGGTTTCTGTCAGTATAGTTGGTTCTGATCAAGTTAACCAATAACACAGTATTCAAATTAAAACAAAAAAAGTAAATCAGTCATTTGATGTCATAGTAAGGGCTCTAATATCATGATTGACAGCTGTGTTGACCAATGAGGATCCTGCATTGCTGTGTACACTGAATTATCAGAACAGAGAGGGAAAACGTAACAAACACTAACACAAGAGTCATTTGAATTTCCATGACTGTGAGTGTCTGCTTTGGACCCACACAAGGATCTGTTCTGCTGTGGACTGAACCCACCTGAAGGAGAGATGAAAAGGCTCCGCCCACTGATCTGACAGACTTTGGTTACAAATGTGCGACAACAGTGCCTGTTGCTGGGGTATTTTGGCTTCACTTTGCACAATAGAAAGAGATGGAGATGCTTTTGTAGATACAGTCAATGGTCCACATTGTCTGACCCGACCATCCCAGAAGCAGATTTAACAGATAAGTGGATGTGCCTGTCCTTGAACAGTTTTTGTTTGTTGGAGATCAACATGGCAGCTAATGCTTAATCACAGTCATTGTGGCCAGAGTAAAGACTTCTTGATCCTTGTAGAGAGGAACTTTCTCACGTATTATGCTAATTTTGATCTGTTCACTTAGCTTGTGCATGTGGGAATAAAACACCATAAAGGCAGCAGGATGTAGCATTTCGGATTGACACACTGCTCATAGGTAAGAGTGTGTAGATTAATAACGGCAGTGTTCTTGGGTGGCTGTGTTTGTGTGTGCAGCTCTAAGCCAGTGTGTAGTCAAACTGGCCCTTCTCCAGCCCGTCTAAGCCATCAGCCCAGGTGGAGGTGGGCATGCTCCTGTACGGGTCCAAGAGGATCCGGAAGCATCTTACGATGAGGATGAGGAGAAAAACAAAGAGAAAGATGACCAAGGCGAAAGTAGTTTTCTGCTCCAGAGACATGGCAGCGATGGCTGAATCCGAGGAAGACGAAGAAGAAGAGGAGGAGGAGGAGGCAGAGGAGAGGGCGACAAAGTGTCCCCCGGCAGAGTACAGCAGAGAGGAGAGAGCAGAGGTGAAGGGCTCTCCCTCCATCATCCAGGAAGAGAAGTGAGAGGAGGGGGCAGGACAGCAGCTCTGCAGCTCCCACAGGGGGTGCTGTGGCATCGTCTTCACACCAGCCGAGCCCCTTCAGATGGACCTCATTGTCTGCAGGCAGAGGAAGAAAATAACCAAAGAAAGATTGAAAAGACCCTCTTAATGACTTTTTTAATTTATGGCACGGGGTAGAAAACAGGAACTCTGAAAAATGACTGCTGGCTGTATCTTTAATAAAGATTGCTTCTCCTGTGTTCATGTCAGACTTTAAGTTTTTGTTCTTTAGATATTTTTTTGCAACATAACATTTTGCCCTCATAGCTGATATTGGAGCAGAATCAGCATTAAGATGTTTTTTTTTTTTTTTTGAAGTATCGTTTTAGACGGATAAACTCTACAACTAGGGCTTTGCTAGCTTTAAATGCTAATTGGCAATGAACATGATATCATGTTTATGCTGGTGTGTGAATGTTTGAGTGCTTGAGGACTAAAGAGTTAAACTGTGAGCGTATAGGATTTTCCTTAAAAATAAAATGTCAACTTTTACAGGAATACCTGTCACTTCTCAGCCTCTATACAAGTGTGTCAGTGTCTGTGTCTGCCTCAAACCCCCCTCCTCTGCCTGTATGTTGACGTTTTGGTTAATTGGCCCACCTTAGTGCACGCAAAGTCAGGCAAGTGACTTTGCATGTTGATTAGCTAGTAGAAGCTATCATAAGCAGCTATGATAGTGGACATAGCGGGGAGCAAGGAAAGCATAACCAAAGTGAAATGAAACACCAAACAAGTTAACCTTTTTACCAAACAAGGGTGAAGCTTGGCTCAACTTTTACTTGCTTTTGGCTCTTAGAGAGCAACTCGAGGCAAAGAGCAAGGTGAGTTGGCTTTCTGCTAACCAGGTATGTGTCGAATAATCCAGTGATTAGCTTGTGCTAACATCCCAAGTTAGATACATCGCTTTTGAGTCTCCCCCACGTAGAAGCACGATGCTGCAGGTGGTTGCTAGGTTAGTGAATATGTTCAGGTAGTCACGGTTGGAGGCTGTGGGTGTGCACAGCCTCTGAGGAGGATCCCAGTTTAAATATGTGCTTACTAACAAGTAACAAATACTCCTGTAAGCCCTTCCTTTATGCTACAGTTCATAATTTGACATAGCTACAAATTAATAGATAACATTAATACAGTCTTTAGCAAGGTTATAATAGTTAACTAAAACGAAACTAAATAGGAAAACTAAAATTTAAAATACATTGCAGTTAACTTAAACTAATAAAAACTAGAAAAGAAAAGAAAAACGATAAGTCAACTAAAACTGTATCTTGTGTTCACAAAACTAACTGAAACTAACTAAAATTAAAGACAAAATGTCCTTAGTTATAGTTTTTGACAATATTAATAGTCTTTAGGATTTAAATTAATCCGACACATTTTCCCAACCAATTTTACAACAGTTTTCAGTAGTTGTCAGGGCCGTACGGCAGCGACGTACTGGGATGTACTTGTTTACTGCACTGACTGGCTGTGCTGCAACAAAACGTAGAGGAGCAATGAATCAGAGCATCTGTAATAGTTTAATTTCATGTGAGTCTGACTTTATTGTTACAGAGTCCAAGTTTCTGATTATCAAAGCTCATATTATATTGTTTTATATAATTTATATTTTTATTATCTCTATTTAATTCATGTTAAAATTATTTTATATAATTTATGTATATATTTTTATATTAAGTTTATATTATTTTCTTGTGTTTAAGGCAGCAGCCGACAGTTAAGTATCAGCATTAACTGAGCAGTGAGCACTATGTTGAACTGGAAAATAAACTGTATTACAAAATATTTACTCTGACCTTTTTGAATCCTACACCTGGTTAATAAGGTATGAAAAAACTAAAACTAAACTAAAACTAAACTAAAACCAAGCCATGTTGCAAAAATTAAAACTAAATAAGAATTAGAACGCCCGCTCCAAAACCAATTAAAACTAAACTGTAATGGAAAAAAATGTCAAAACTAATTAAAACTAAACTATAATGACAAATCCAAAACTATTTTAACCTTGGTCTTTAGCCCAGAAAAAAAACATACATTCCTTCCAGAGGGGGTGCCAGAATCAACGCAACATTAAACTCATTACAGGGACTTGAACTCAAAACTCGAGAGATAGTCATGAGGTCAGCAACCAGTTCTTAAAGTAATGAGTAGCCACACTATTAACTGATCCGGTGTGTTGCTAGCTCCACAGCCTCATTTGTTGAAGGTTATTAGCCAGAAGGCAGTGGGAAGCTAGGCTTGGTTTGGTATGCTAGATGAAACAGGGTGAGTCTCAATACTTAATAAACCGCAAATCACCATCACAGTATCCTAAAAACTCTCTGCTTTGGAGTTGGATGTCACCAAAAAACAGTAATGAGTCAGCTGTTTGTAAAATTACTGAAATCAGTTTGTTCAAACAAATCATTTTACACGTAATGTGAAATCATTTAAGCCGTATAAAGCCAACACAAGAAAAGATTAGAAAAAATAGTTTTTTTGGAATAACAAGCGTCTATTTGGTGATACAAGGAACAAAGGAGTTTCTAATCTGGAGCTAATCGCTGAGTTAAAGGTGGCATCAGTGCTCCACTCCTGCTGAGTCTGACAGAGAATTACTCATAAAAAGGATGATTATTGAGATTTTTGTTGGTACAGCTGATATGTGAAAGCTTTGATTAATACATGCTTTGTTTGATTTTCAAAGTGTAGCCTGGAGGCACAGGTCTGTAAAGAGCTTAACTCTCTTTCATCACACAAGTGCTTTATCCAAACACGGCCTGTCAGCACTTT
Organism: Halichoeres trimaculatus; assembly: GCF_033239565.1. NCBI lineage: Eukaryota > Metazoa > Chordata > Actinopteri > Labriformes > Labridae > Halichoeres > Halichoeres trimaculatus. The sequence goes on along the minus strand of NW_027437194.1, from coordinate 15,372,874 downwards.
CCAGAGGGAGAGAGGAGCTTCTACGTGAAGCTCAAATAAATGAAACAGGGATTGTTCTTTTGGAGGTGCTTCTTAAATGTTGAGGAAAAAAAAACTTCCTCCATACTGCTTCCTTCATAGTCAGCCATGAAGAGGCTTAGAGGGTGCTGGCTCAAAGGGCTGGTTTGTTTCCTCCACTGGTGGCTGATTCAGTTTGTTTTCATGCCACTTCTTTTCTCTGCTAAAATGTTTTATAGCTTAAACTTGGCTCTTTGCGTTTCATCTCTTATTCCTCTGGTTGTTTCTGTCCCTCTCTTTAATGTGAGGCTGCATTTTAATTCAGACACTGTTGTCCCTGAAGGACGCTGTAAAAAAAAGTTGCCATCTTCATCTCA